>NC_041217.1:2180026-2187787 GCF_002837175.3 Physeter macrocephalus
CAGGCTCCGGACGCGCAGGCCCAGCGGCCATGGCTCACGGGCCCAGCCGCTCCGCGGCACGCGGGATCTTCCCGGACCGAGGCGCGAACCCGTGTCCCCTGCATCGGCAGGCTTGAAGGTTTGTGGCAACCCTATGTTGAGCAAGAGGATTGGTGCCATGTTTCCAACAGCATTTGCCCATTTCATGTCTCTGTATCACATTTTGGTAGTTCTCGCAAAATTTAAAACTTTTTCATTATTATTACATTTGCCAAGGCGATCTGTGATCAGTGATCTTTGATGCTCCTATTGCAAAACATTATGATTCACTGAAGTCTCAGGTTAACATTTTTTAGCAATAAAGCATTTTTTAATTAAAGTATGTACCTTTTTTTTAGACATAGTGCTATTTTACGTGTAACAGACTACAGTATAGTATAAGCATAACTTTTATATGTACTGGGAAACCAAAAAATTCATGCGACTAGCTTTATTGTGGTAGTCTGGAATTGGAAATACCTCCAAGGAGTGCCTGCAGAGCTCATGAAGTTTTTAATTTGTAGAAGAATCTTTTGTATCTCCTTCCTGTTTCATCCATTGGGTAACATGGTTTATAAAATCGACTGAAGGAGATTAAAGAATCTCAAGAGAAGTGTAGTTGACATTTATTATGGAGGCACTAACGTTTATAGCTCTATTGTGTTATAACCCATTCAATTTTCTGGCAATTTAGAAGAACAACTATTTATAAGGGGATGAGCTATGTCTTCAGGCTGCCAAAATTTTCCCTTGGGAGGCTTTGATTGGGGTTCAGAAATGATGTAAAGGAGCGGAGGGCAAGTGGCATGTGCTGGTGGCAGTGGTGCCAGGGGTGGTGCCAGTTGCTGACTTACTTCATTTTATCATTCTGGGAAACTATGCTCAATAGGTAAGTTCTCTGGAGGATGCCATACAGCCATTTGAAAAGTGAAATGTGTATTGAATGCATGCATTTTGATTAAAGTGGAAGCGTTTTTTTTTTTTGCTAGAAATGCTGGAAGCAAGCAGTAGTGGAAAGAGCAACAGCAAAATTGCTTGAAGTTAAACTTGTTTTGTTGTGAATAGTCTTTATAAGAGCCAAACCATTTCGTGTATGAAAACCAGTCCTATAGCCAGGCGTCTTAATGCTTTGGGTGGTCCCAGCAATTCAGATCGTGAGTTGACCCCCTCGTGGAAATGGCTGAAAGTCAGACGGGGTCATTGAATTCTGGGAACCCTGGTGGCCAAGCACGTGGCTTTGCATGGGGTTCTTCATACTGGCTTAAGACTCATGAGTACATTCATTTCCTGCGAGAGTTCGTTAATCTCTGCCGTGCCACCGGCCTGAGGACAGTATCGTGTATCCCTTAAGGTCTCAGTAAACATCCCTGAGAACCTGCTGATGAAACTTAATCACTTTATCTCCTTGGCTTAGATGACAGGACTTGCTGGGGCAACACGTGGAAACTTCATAACGTTCCATCGAGGATTAACTACCGGAGAACAGCGCCGAACATCCAGAGAGAGGAGACTGCAGGAAGCTGTCTGCTCACAGCGGGAATTTAGGAGGAGTTGTAAGGACTGGAGATAACGCAGGTTAGGGCGTCTGGTCCACTGTGGGCACCCCACACATATTAGCTGTGAGTCCCACAACCGAGGGGTTGTCTGCATTTGCACCCTTCTGAATGGAGGAAGGGGGGTGAGCTAGATCAGTGGGGTCCACAGCCCCCACTTTAGGCGCTTCCTAAAATCCTAGATTTCCAGGTTGCGGCACTGGTGATTGTTATTCAGTAGATTTCTTTTATTTCATTTTTTAACAAAGCTCTGCAGCTCATTCTGGTGGCCAGCTAAGTTTAGAAACCACTAGAGGAGGAGCTATCTAAATTCCCTCTCAGCTGCACCGTCTGGAATATACTGAGCCGGTTCCTTTCTCAGTATTTTCTGCTCGAGCTCCTTGCAAATTTGCATTAACCGAGGTCACCTGATATTGTGCCCGCTCTCGAAGGGGGAGAACTTGAAATCTAACTGAAAACACAGACGGGGACCTGACTGAGGAAACCGAACGGTCCCATCTTTCTCTTAAGCCAGAATCAAACTAAGAATCTAGACTTGTGAGCGGTCATATCAAGGCACCGGGCTCTTGTCAGAGATGGTTGTTCTCAGAGCAAATTGGCTTCGGGGCTGAGCTGCTCTCATAGCCACGCCCATGCTTCAGGGAGTCCAAGACCTGGGATGCCTGGGGCACACCTCAGTCCTTAGCCTTGTCCAAATTTCTTGTCTTGATTTCCAAGTTTATCTTATGGCATGAACAGGAAGAAGGGAGTGTCCGCCGTCACATTTTCCTGCTGTCACACACAGCACTTTATGCCCCTATGTAGGACACATTCCCAAACATGTACCCTGTAGCCTGTGCATTTTGCTCCCAGACAAGAACACCCATCAGAACGCAGATGACTGAGAATAACTTGTTAATGCGTCCTTATATACAATCAGTATCTGTATGAATGTGTATATGTGTGTATCAACATATCCACTTGAAAAGAAATCGATCACACATGTTGCCTAACTAAGAGAGGACACCTTTGTGTCCTCATCCCTGTTGTGTCCTCATCCCTGTTGTGTCCTCATCACTTTGTGTCCTCAACACTGATGTCAAGAGACATCACTGCTGAGAGCTGCCAACGCAGAGATTTCTGATGCTCAAGAAAGGTGCACGTTTTCGTTCAGTTATCACCCTCTGTTGAAAGTGGACCCATAGGGTCCTCTCTGCTCTCAGACTACGTGATGCCTGCCTTCTGCGCTACTTTGGGTTATACTGGGCAGCCCCTGGCTAGGACGTTTCTCTGTTATCCTACCAGTGGAAAGGAGGTTTGTGGAAGCCTTGTGGGTTTTGAGGAGGCTGGGATATTTAGCACATGGTAATTTAGGAATCGTACATTTTTCTGAGTATCTGCCAGGATCTTGAACTGAATCGAGCCAGGAGCCCAAACCAGAGGCTGGTTAACCAACTTCAATTTCTGAAACGATAAATGAATCGGTTAACCGCAAACCAGCGGAGAAATGTTTCAGTTTTAACCTACTCAACCTGTTTAAACCAGAACTGGTTTTGAGTATTTTTTTTCCTAAAACCACAGAACCATAACACCAAAATGTTTTCACATCAGACCTAAATTAAATCTGGTTTGAGCTCCTGACTTCAACTTTGATAGTTGAAATGCTTTCTTTCATGTTCTGCATGCTTAGCATTGATGATAATTTGGTAGAACCTTATGTCTGAAGATCAGAGGAGGGTTGCCAAAGTTTACAAACAGCATTTCAAATATATTATCTTTATCACATAGGTTGAAAAATCCTGTCATAGACTAGATTCACTCAGGGTTCACTGAAGGTGAAGTCATGAGTCAGAGAAAGAGGTGCCCGGTGCCTGGGAGACCCCTTTAGATGTTTGTTGCATTTGCATTGGTCGCTGAGCCAAGTGGCCCACATTTATATAAAGTTTTGTGCATTATCCACCGAAGAAGGAAATAATAGATCCATCCTCTTGTTCCTATACTGCCTGTTACCTTGTACTACCAATGAACAGATGCTAAGATATTTTTAATTCATTGATGAATATGTTTCTTTGGAGCTTAGTTAAAAGCGCCATTCTCTTGTTTTTATTTTTATTTTATATTGGAGTTATAGCTAATTTACAATGTTGTGTTAGTTTCAGGTGTACTGCAATCCGTTCTTTTCTTATAGACAGAGGCCCGAGGCTCTGAGAGGGTCAGTTCTTACAGCTGTGAATGGAAGAGCTATGTTTAAGGCCCGCTCTGTTTTGAATCATGGCCCGGCGTATTAACTACCATGAAATATGCCTTCTGGCTTGAGACATTGTTCGGTTTATCACCATATTTCCTTCTGTCTTGATAGGATTAGATAAAGACCACGCTGATTACTTTTGTGCTTTGGCAACACCATAATGAATTAAGATTTTTTTATGCCATTTTCTCTTCAGACAGTTTATAACGGAGGAAGAGACAGCCAGGGAAAGCCCTGGTCCATCCCTTCCATCTCGGTGGCGTGCTATACAGAAGAGGAGCTTGACCATCACGAGACCCAGCTCAACTTTCCACTCTGAGCGCCGTCTCAGGCTGCTTTTCTAAACTACAGTGGAAAATGGAGACAGCAGAAAGCCAGCTAGTGAACAAAAACTACAGAACTGACCCTGCCTTCGGATTGACATCTGCTCTGAAATGAACCTCTTAAATCTCTTCTTCCCGCTAGTGGATTGTTTTAAAACATATTCCCAAGGAGATGAATTTGGCTCTTTATGTCTCCAGGTTTCTTTGGCCTTCTATGACTTTAACTGCAGGCTTACATTTTCTGAAGTCTGTCTGCAGGGAAGCCAGGCAGAGCACATTAACAGACCCCGCCTGCCACGGCTAAGTAATCCGGTCAAAGTATTCTTGTTGTGCAGTGCGTGCATTCAGAGGACCATTTTCATTATTGCTGTAATTTGTTCTGATTCAAGTATTCCACAGAGAATGAGGTTTCTAGACAGAAAGTGGTCAGATGCAGGGTAGCAGTGGTGATGTGGGATGCAGATGGCAGACAGAGCTTGAAGGAGAGATGGCAAATGTTTCTACATGCCTCAGTGTGTAGCATTTCTGATTTTTATATGGACATTAAATCTGGTCAAGCTGAAGTGCCATTTGCTCCAAGAGAGGATAATGTACACATATCCCTGTGAATTCTAAAAACAGACTGAAGCTGGAGGTGGCAGCCTATGGAGTCACAGCTACATTTCACGATGCCTATAATCTAGGGCTTACAAAGAAGAAAAGAATATGCACATTTTGCCTGTGGGGTTCTAGGAAAAATTATTTTGACACTTGATGGATGATGTAAGATGATAAATCATGTAGTCTTTCTTAAATTGCAAGTATGACAGTTTTTATCGGTGAGTCAGCAGAATGCTTATGATGGGACAGGAACTACGCTAGGCATTAGGATAAGATGAATACTACGCAGTACCCCTTCCCTCAAGGAGTTCACAGTATATAGTAGAGGAGACAGAAATTTAAATAGTTTTTCAAAAGCATGTGATGTGTCATTTGGCATCGTGGTACCCTGGGAGTTCACAGAGGGGCCCTCGGATGCCTGGGGCAGGGTTCTGTAGAGTTGGGAAAGATGTCAGAGAGGAAATGCCTCTTGAACGGATATTTGAAGGATGCTGGGAAATCTCTTGTGGGGACGGTATTCTAGGCAGCTTGAGTCTCAAGTGCAAAGGTTTGGTAGCGTCAAAGAGCGCTTTGCAGTTGGGGAAGTAAGGAGTTCAATAAGGCTAGAGATTGTGAGGGAGTTAAGAGGAGTGGAGGCTGAAAAAAAATAAGAATTTCTCCTCTCATGACCTAGAATCTCTAGGTCATGAGAAGAGGCAACATTAAAAAATAGGGAGCATGTATGGACTTCCACATATATGCCATTGGGGAATTACCTGGGATTTTGAGGAGACATTCAGATTTGTCATTTTCTGGTAAAAGTGAAAAAAGGTGGATTTTTTTCTTTTTGTTTTGTTTTTTTGGCTGCACCATACAGCATGTGGAGTCAGTTCCCCGACCAGGGATCAAGCCCAGGCCCTTGGCAGTGAGAGTCCTAACCACTGGACTACAAGGAAATTCCCAAAAAAGGTGGATTGTTAACTGTAAAAAATAGTGTGGGGGAGACTATACAGGAAGGCATAAATTAAGGCAGTGGGAATGGAGAGGAGGGGGCTTATTTGGGAAACGTTAAGGAATGGAATTGTGGAATTGACAGGGGATAAGGGAGTGGAAAAGTAAAGGAAGGCTGGCAGATGTGTGTCATGGAACACTGATGGGATGGTGATACCATTAGTTGAAAAAATAAATGCAGTTTTGAGTGAGTATAAATTTGAACATACAGAGTTTGAGATTTTTATGGGATATTCAGGTGGGAATGTCTGCTTGTCCATTAGAAGTATATTTCTGGGACCAAAATGAGATGTCCATGCCAGAGCTAGAGATTTGGGAGTTAATCAGCCTATAGACTGAAGCCATGGGAATGAATGCCACCCACTGATGGTTTATAGAAAAGGGAAGGAGAGCATTTATGGTTCTGAAATATGGCAGATCGGGAACTCGAGAACCCACCCACTGCAAACACACGAACATGTAAGATACAAGGCAGCAAAGCTTATTAGAGCAGAGCTGCACTCAGAGAGTAATGGATGGATGGGGAGTTTGGGTTTAGTAGATGCAAACTATTACATTTAGAATGGATAAACAACAAGGTCCTAGTGTATGGTACAGGGAACTATATCCAGTCTCCTGGGATAAACCCTAATGGAAAAGAATATTTTAAAAAAAGAATGTATATATGTGTATAATGGAGTCATTTTGCTGTAGAGAAGAAATTAATACAACATTGTAAATCAACTATACTTCAATAAAAATAAATAAATTAAAAAAAAAAAAAGAAAGTAATGGGCATTTCCAGGGGCCGGACATGAGGAGGGGGTGGAAAACTGCCCCACTCCCTCCAAGTTACCTCCCTGAAAACGACTAGCGTGGTAAATGAGTAAGCTGAGATGGTGCCTGCCTGCTAGGGTGAAGTGGAGGTTTTGTGGTTCCCAATAACCTAGAAGATTGGGTTGTAACATACATGTGGGATCAGGGGATGAAGCTTTGGTCCCCCACTGAAGTAAGGAATTAAGACTCAAACCCATTTGGGACCCCTGAATGGATTTATGCACTTCAAAGGGTGGATTAGGAAAAAAATACCCTCTGGCATAGAAAGAAGACAATTAAATGGTCTCATTCTGGTTTTGAGATTAAAAAAGAAAGTCTCATGTGGGAATTTTTACATAATAGTTTCTACCAATATGGGTTTGGGGTTAAAACATTCTTAAGTTACTTTTGAGGTATGATTTACAGACTGTAAATGTCATTCTTTGAAAGTGAACATTTTGATGAGTTTTGACAAATGTATAACAGCCCCATAGTCAATAATCAATAAAGATATAGAACATTTACATCACCTCAAAAAGTTCATAGGAATTCCAAAAAAAGGAGCCATCAAAAGAAAAAGTCAATGGACACAAAAAGCCAGGATTATATTCTACAGAACTTTAATTAATGAAATAATCTGGTAGAAGCCAGAAACAAGAATTTTTGAAATGACTAAACTCACAAAATAAATTACTGAAAATATAAAAAAGAATAAGACACTCTGAGAAAAGAGCAGGTAGACTGAAAAAGAAAAAAGTAACTTCTAGGAATAAAAAATATGGTCTGCAGAATAGAAAACTCAGTGAATGGATGAAATGACAAATAATCTACAGCTGAAGAGAAGATTAGTGACCTGGATGATACTTTTGTGAAAATAACCCAGAAAACAGTTTAGAGAAATTATACATATTATGTATGTAACATATATAATATATAAAATAGGAACATGTACAATAATATAATAAATAATATTATAAATTATATAAGATATAAAACATAAACAAATATAAAATATGAAAATATAATCATATTATATGTACTATATTATGTATGTAATTTCCTTAAACTAGGGAAATTATATATATATAATTCATATAAATATATGTATATATAATATGTATTCATATATTGTATATATGGATATATACACACAACAATGACTAATATGGGAAATATAAAAATAAGTTAGTACTGGGGCTTCCCTGGTGGCGCAGTGGTTGAGAGTCCGCCTGCCGATGCAGGGGACACGGGTTCG
>NC_041217.1:2187896-2188748 GCF_002837175.3 Physeter macrocephalus
CACACACACACACACACACACACACACACAAAATAAGTTAGTACTAAAATTCTGGACAAACACAGCTGGTAAAATAAAAGAGATATTAAAATTAAAGTGTTTTTAAGTCCTTGTATTGTTCAGGAGGATAGAACTGTTGATTAATTTTATATTTTGTAAACTCAGATATGAATATTAAATAGTATTATGAATATTAAAAGGTACATGCAACCTAATTTCTGCTTGTGGTAACAGTAGACATTCTTTTCTCTTTCTTTTCTTTGGCTGCATTAGGTGGCTTGCAGGATCTTAGTTCCCTGACCAGGGATGGAACCCAGGCCCTTGGCAGTGAAAGTGTGGAGTCCTAACCACTGGACCACTGGGGAGTCCCACAGTAGACATTCTTGTAGAAAAAAATCTGCTGAGCACATTAGAAAAACTCGACTAAATATTAAAAAATCTGTTTGGAGGCCTTCAAGTTCTAGCAAGACAGCAAGGATATATATATGTATATTATACACACACATATATAAACTATCTCCTTGAAAATCAGAGGAATGCAAATTAAGATGAGAGGTCATTCATACCCATCAGTTAGGCAAAAATAAAAAGCAGAACTGCCAGATGTTGGGAGTGTATCTGATACAGCCTCTTTGGAGAGAAATTTGACAGCATCATGTAAACACAGAGCTCTTCACCTTCTGTATACCGGAGAACAGCAGCTCTCAAAATGGCCTGGGACCCTTGGTGGCCCCTGAGACGCTTTGGAGAGTCTGGAAGATCAAAGCTTTTCATAATACTTTTAAGAAGTTATTTAGGGCTTCCCTGGTGGCGCAGTGGTTGAGAGTCCGCCTGCCGATGCAGGGGACACGG
>NC_041217.1:2188818-2192820 GCF_002837175.3 Physeter macrocephalus
ACGGGTTCGTGCCCCGGTCCGGGAGGATCCCACGTGCCGCGGAGCGGCTGGGCCCGTGAGCCGTGGCCGCTGAGCCTGCGTGTCCGGAGCCTGTGCTCCACAACGGGAGAGGCCACAGCAGTGAGAGGCCCGCGTACTGGGAAAAAAAAAAAAAAAAAGAAGTTATTTATTTTCACTCTCATTCCCTCACCAGTATGGTGGAGTTGTTCAGAGACTACATAGTGTGTACGATCGTCATTGCTGTGATGGGTAATGGCTAGTGTGCTTGTGAATTCTTGTGTTGAAAACATTTCTCTCACAATTTCTAATATGATAAGTATAATCCACATTAAGAAAGTAGTTCTTTGGGGTCCTCAGTAATTTTTAAGCGTATAAAGGTGTCCTGAGTCCAAGCAGTTTGAAAATCCTTGGGAAATTCTCACGTGCACAAAAAGAAAGGAATGCTCACTGCAGCCTTATTTGCAGTTGCAAAAGGCACGGAACAGCCCAAATCCACTAGTAGGAGAAATGATCAATTGTTTTAGATTTCTAAAAAATAATGTTGCAAATTTGAATGAAAAGGACAAGTTGTGGAAAGACGTGCATAGTTTGTACTATAAAGATTTTTTAAGTCTTTAATACCCCCTGCCCCACACATGCACAGCTTCCCCCGTTACCAACATCCCTCACAGAGGGTACACTTGTTACAAGTGATGCATGTGCACTGACACATGCTCATCACCCCAAGTCCATAGCTGACATTAGTGCTTACTCTTGGTGTTGTACACTCCATGGGTTTGGGCAAATGTATAAGGACATGGATCCACCATTGTAGTAACATACAAAGTGTTTTCACTGCCCCCAAAATCCTCTGTGTTCCACCTCTTCACCTCCTCCCCACCCCCAATCCCTGGCAACCACTGATATTTTTACTGTCTTTGTAATTTTGCCTTTTCCAGATGTCATATAGCTGAAATCGTGCAGTGTGTAGCTTTTTCAGATTGGCTTCTTTCACTTAGTCATATGCATTTAAAGTTCCTCCATGTGTTTTCAAGACTTGAAAACTTACTTCTTTTTAGCACTGGTACCATAAAATTTAAAAACCTGCAAAATTACTAAATGTGTACATAAATAGTTAATAACTGCCATGAAAGATAATCATAAGCATGAGGATGGTGAACACCAATGTGAAAATGGTGGCTACCTCTGGGAAGTGAAGCATGAGAATCGTGTAAGTGAGGGGCACCCAGAAGAATTCTATTGTGTTTGTAATTTAATTCTTTAAAAAAATCTGACAAATCTGTGCCATGTCTTTTTGATGTTTGTCGTATTATATTTTATTCTTTTCTGTGCTCTTGAAATAGATCATAATAAAAATTATTTTAAAATTGTAAAACAACCAGTGAAGAAACCCTGAGAAACCAACATCAAAAGACTGGGCAGCAGAGCCAAATAAGGATTATTAGAAAGAGAGGGCAGGAAGTAGAAGAAAACCCAGGAGAGCCCAGTTCCAAGCGCTGTGCGGTGTTGGGACCGCATCCCAGTCAGATGCTTCTGAGAGGTGGGTTGGAGTGAGACCTGGGTGTAGGATGGGAAAGGCAAGTGGTTAAAATGAATGCTTATCAGGTCCGGGAGCAGGTAAGGCTGGAGGACAGGGGCTTAGCTTGTTGAAGGTGCTGGTTAAATGGTTACTAATGGTTCAGAAAGTAAAAGTAAGGGAGATTCAGTAGTGAAACCAAGCAGGACACTGTGGGGCTCCCGGGGATGGAAGCCTTTCTGTCCCCAATTCTTGTAGGGAACAGACTCCAGCCTCCTTGACCTTCCCTGAGTTCCAAAGGGCAGCTTCAGACAGTTACTAATCAGGGAAGAGAGGGGATGCAAAGACAAGGGAGGGACAGCCAAAAAAACAATGGTGCAGCCTCGGGGCAGGGCACTGATTCCACCTCAAGGGATACACAGAACAGTGTCTTTAAGCTCTTTATAGAATTAAAGCCCAATAGATGGAAGATGTCAGCATTCTTCATAGCAGAGAAAGACCACCTGAGGCCAGGAACCAGAAAAGCTCATCAAGAAGATTACCTGAGATCAGATTAGAGCAGTTGCAGGCCCTGCCCCAACCCTAATCTTACCGGCAACCCCACGCTTGAACCGTTGCTATAAAACTCCTCATCAACTCCTCCCGGGTTGGGACACATCGTTATTCCGTGCAGGAGCCCGCCGTGTCCCACTTTGCCTGGCACAGCTCTAAAGCTATTCCTTTCTACTTCACCCAGAACTCTGTCTCTGAGATCCTATTTGGCACCAGTGCACAGAGGCCAGACTTTCAACACCAGGAGGGAGTGGTTAAAAGGACTGGAGCCCCTCGTGGGAGAGAGGAGCGAGTGGGAGGGGGTGGTAGAAGGATAACGTGCCCTGCAATTTGGAAGATTAAGGTTTCGTATGTGGACCGGTCCCCGGTGTCCACAGACTCCTGGGTTTGGAGCAGGAGCTTGTCGTGGAGGTAGAGAGCACTACGGTTGCAAAGCCCAGGAGCTGTGTGGCCACGCTGTTCGGTTAATTTCGAGACAGTGTAGGAGGTAGTTTAACGTGCAGCTTGGTGGTCAGGCTGCCTGGGCTTCACTCGCAGCTCTGCTACCTACTAGCTGTGTGACCTTGGCCAAGTGTCAGATGGAGTGTGTAAGCCTCCAACCTTTCATCTGTAAAGTGGGCTTACTTGTAGCACACCTTATGGGATCCATGGGAGGATTATACAAGATAATTCAGGAACGCACTTACACAGTGCATGGCTCGTAGAAGGTGCTCAGAAGCGTTAGCTAGTATTTTTACTGTTTTTTAACGCTTCCACACAAGTGTTGAAGTCACCTGCAAATCATGTAAGAGATGAAAGGAAAAGGGTGAACTGGGTGCCAAAGGCATCCATGACTTTTGGGGGGGTGGCGCCAAACAGGTAATTGAAATTGAAAAGGAGAGGGAGAGGCCTGAGCTTCAGGGGAAGAGGGTTTTGTGGATAAAAGGGCAAGAGAATAGTCTGAGAGTGGAAAGAAGCAGCTAAGAGGATACTGACCTCTTCCCTGCAGATGTAGGGAGAGAAATTCTGGAGAGAGAAAGAGAGAGCAGGAGAGAGAGAAACACGAGGAACACGGGTACGAATATGAGAGGACACAGTTGTACATACAGAACTGTTTGAGTCCGAGACTTCCCTGGTGGGACAGCGGTTAAGAATCCGCCTGCCAATGCAGGCGACACGGGTTCGAGCCCCGGTCCCGGAAGATCCCACGTGCCGCAGAGCAACTAAGCCTGTGCACCACAACTACTGAGCCTGTGCTCGAGAGCCTGCGTGCCACAACTCCTGAAGCCCGCGTGCCTAGAGCCCGTGCTCCGTAGCAAGAGAAGCCACCGCAATGAGAAGCCCACGCACCGCAACGAAGAGTATCCCCCGCTCGCCACAACTAGAGAAAAACTGCGTGCAGAAACAGACCCAACGCAGCCAAAATAAATAAATAAATAAAATTAAATCTTAAAAAAAAAAAAAGAATTGTTTGAGTCCACAAGAGGATGTGTGTCTGGAAGGGCTTGCATTTTGGGTGTGACTGAGGAGACGTGACGGGTAACTCGGGTGGAGTTAAAGTAACTGCTCGAGATGTCTTGTAACAGTTTTTTTAGTGCCTAAATATATTCTTGTGACTTTCAAAATCCTCCATTTATTGAGATTACAATTGCAGTGCTAGGGATACAAAAAGGTCTAGTGGCTGAGTGAGGTACGTAACTATATACATAACAACATTGGAGGAGCAGGTGGTTAACTTTCTAATTGGAGTTGGGGAAGGCTTCACCAAGGAGGCGGCGTTTTTTTTTTTTTTTTTTTTTTTTTTTTTTTTTTTTGCGCAACGCGGGCCTCTCACTGCTGTGGCCTCTCCCGTTGCGGAGCACAGGCTCCGGACGTGCAGGCCCAGCGGCCACGGCTCACGGGCCCAGCCGCTCCGCGGCACGTGGGATCTTCCCGGACCGGGGCGCGAACCCTCA
>NC_041217.1:2192924-2206228 GCF_002837175.3 Physeter macrocephalus
GACACGGGTTCGAGCCCCGGTCCCGGAAGATCCCACGTGCCGCAGAGCAACTAAGCCTGTGCACCACAACTACTGAGCCTGTGCTCGAGAGCCTGCGTGCCACAACTCCTGAAGCCCGCGTGCCTAGAGCCCGTGCTCCGTAGCAAGAGAAGCCACCGCAATGAGAAGCCCACGCACCGCAACGAAGAGTATCCCCCGCTCGCCACAACTAGAGAAAAACTGCGTGCACAAACAGACCCAACGCAGCCAAAATAAATAAATAAATAAATAAATAAAATTAAATCTTAAAAAAAAAAAAAGAATTGTTTGAGTCCACAAGAGGATGTGTGTCTGGAAGGGCTTGCATTTTGGGTGTGACTGAGGAGACGTGACGGGTAACTCGGGTGGAGTTAAAGTAACTGCTCGAGATGTCTTGTAACAGTTTTTTTAGTGCCTAAATATATTCTTGTGACTTTCAAAATCCTCCATTTATTGAGATTACAATTGCAGTGCTAGGGATACAAAAAGGTCTAGTGGCTGAGTGAGGTACGTAACTATATACATAACAACATTGGAGGAGCAGGTGGTTAACTTTCTAATTGGAGTTGGGGAAGGCTTCACCAAGGAGGCGGCGTTTTTTTTTTTTTTTTTTTTTTTGCGCAACGCGGGCCTCTCACTGCTGTGGCCTCTCCCGTTGCGGAGCACAGGCTCCGGACGTGCAGGCCCAGCGGCCACGGCTCACGGGCCCAGCCGCTCCGCGGCACGTGGGATCTTCCCGGACCGGGGCGCGAACCCTCATCCCCTGCATTGTTAGGCGGACTCTCAACCACTGCGCCACCAGGGAAGCCCGGAGATGGCATTTTAAACTGGATTTTGACAGATGATGAAAAGATAATCATGAATGAGAAGACAGATGAAGGAATCTAAACAAGGGACTTCCCTGGTGGTCCAGTGGTTAAGACTCCACACTTCCACTGCAGGGGGTACGAGTTCCACCCCTGGTTGGGGAACTAAGATCCCATAGGTTGCGTGGCTCAGCCAAAGGGGAAAAAAAAAAAAATCTAAACAAGAGAGAGGAGTAAAAGTCAGAACATTTAAATATAGCACATAATCACTGACAGATTTTTTAAAAACTAGTGATAAAATGATTGATTTGGTGAAAAATTGATACGCAGCAAGATAAGTATGTGCCTGGCACTTTGAATAGAGCCTTTTCTTGGCCTTTACTGAATGTCAATTTAACAAAGCTGCCTTTATTTATTTGTTTTTTAAACATTTATTTATTTATTTGACTGCTCCGGGTCTCCGTTGTGGCACGCAGGATCTAGTTCCCTGACAAGGGATCGAACCCTGGCCCCCTGCATTGGGATCGCGGAGTCTTAGCCGCTGGACCACCAGGGAAGTCCCTAACAAAGCTTCCTTTAAAATTGTATCCCAGGAACTTCCCTCCAGAGCATCACGCAGACATCTTGGCCATCTCCCATGTTACTCTGGCTACCATGATGCTGTAACCTAACAATTACCTTTATTCCCGATGGTGAATATGTTTAAGATGAGAAATTTAAAATTATAAACCATGAATGCATTGGCTTTAAAAAAATTTTTCCCCCTATTTTTAGAACCAAACCTTCTGTAAGTGTGCAATCTGGTTTGGCACTTAGGTGAGTTTGGGGTAAGCAGATAAACAAGCACAGCCAGGAAATAGACATCAGTGATATTGCTTTGCAAGGTGCATGCTAGGATTTATGTTAGTGGATGGTTGTTTATGACACCTTTAAAATATTTGTGATGGAATAAGTCTTTTATAAACAAGCACCAAAGACAAAGCCATTCTTTTATTTATTTATTTATTTACACAATCTGCTTATCCTATGCTGATTAAATTTGTATGTGTGGTGTGGTTGTTGGTAGCTGCAGGTCCTATAACTTATCAAAATGAAGGCATCTCACACCATGAGAATATTAACCAATGGGCAATTCTGACTCTAGTTGTCTTCGAAACTCGTTTTCAGTATGTCATTTAAAAGTGTATTTACTCACATCTCTGAACATTGTCTAAAGCTACAGGGTTAAGAACATCATTTTACTTGCAATTTACGTAACCTGTGTTCAAGAGTGGGTCTTGCCAGCTTTGGCAGCACACGTGCTACTATTTTTAAGAGTGAGAGAAACACTTTGAAGGATCCCCAGATATGTTTCTTCCATTCAGCTGCTTTGACGGGTATTCCAAGTCAATGTGCAGATAAAAACTTGTATTAAAAAAAATCAACCTCTGGGGACTTCCCTGGTGGTCCAGTGGTTGAGACTTTGCCTTCCAATGTGGGGGGCATGGGTTTGATCCCTGGTCGGGGAGCTGGGATCCCACATGCCTCAAGGCCAGAAAGCTAAAACACGGAACAGAAGCAATATTGTAACAAATTCAATAAAGACTTAAAAAATAAATAAAACATCAACCTCTGGAGGCTCCTGTCACAGCTTATTCCTCTCCTCCAACTTTATTTCCCCCTTTTCTCTCTTGTCCACCATGGCCCCTGATCCCACATCTCTCTCGCCCCTCCTGCTGCAGAAAGCAAATAGATGCCATCGCTGGAGAATGCCCTCTTTTTCTGGATGCTAAACATGTTACTCTCTTTACATCTGCACCTGTTTCTTGTCCCTATCCTGTCAAAGGACTTGCCAACCTCTCCTCGGGGTCACATCCCCTCCCACCCTCAGGAACCTCCCACGGTTGATGATTTTGATTATTTCTTCTTTCTCAGGCATCTTCACGCTTTCTCTCAATCAGATTCTTCCCGTCCATTTTTAATCATGCCTACGTATATCCAAGTAAAAACAAGCCAATCCCCACGTCCCTCCAGGTCCCTGCCTGATCAGTAATCTTTCTTTCACAGCTAAATTCCCTTAAAGATTGGAAAGAATTGTCCATCCTGCAGTCTCCATTTCCTCACCTCCTACTTACTCGCCAGCCCACTTCGACCCTGCTTCCACCTTAGCACTGGGTAGAAACGCCTCTCCCTCTTTTCTCTTACATTATCCATGACGTTATCCTGTCCGCAAATCCAGTGAAGAGTTTTCAGGTACCATGTACTTGGGCTCTCACCCACGGTGACCTGTTGACCTTGCACACCTAGAAACACTCCCTAGCTTTGGCCTCCGTGGTACCAGCCCTCCTGAGCCCCCATCTTCTGCCATGCCTGCTCCATCCCCTCTGTGGGTTGCCTTCTTCCATGCAGCTATTCGATGCTGGAGGACATTAGAGGCTCTCCCCTGGAACACCCCTTTTCCCACTCTATTCTCTCTTAGCCTGACTAGGGCTGTGACTGATTACGAGGAGGAAGAGGTTCCTTAAAGGAAAAATCAGATGCTGTTGCCAGAATAAGGAAAATGGATACTGGAAACAGATACTGGGTGAGCAAACAACAGCAACACAAAACAAAACACGAACTACAATTCCATCCCAACGGGCAATCTATCTGTTATTTACAATCTGTCCACAGAATTACGCTTCCTGTTCTTTCTCACCCATTCTACATCCAACACTTAGAATTTTTGTTTCTTCTCCAAACCTGCCAAATGAGATCTTACCCACTTCCTAAGACTCAGAACCCATCTCTCTGGAAAACCTAAATGATGTTCTCTGTATGTTCTCAGAGCACGTTCCTTCTCTCCTTGGCACTTACCACATTCTAATTTATACCATAACTATTTCTGTTTTGTAGGCCAACCCTTTGCTAGAATGTAAACTTATGCTCTGAGAGGCCAAGGACTATACCTTGTTTACCTTTTTATTCCCTCACTGCATCCATCCTGTGGCCAAGTTCACGGTAAGTGCTAAGTACTTTTTGGTTGGTTTGATTATCATTATCTACTCCTAGTGAGTCAGAAGCAGGCATATTGGAACTCAAAGAATGAAAAAAGAGAGACAGTTGAGGAAGGGAAAGATGAGGTTTTATTTTTTTACACTCTGTTACTTAAATAATTAAGTCCATCAGAAATAGCCACAGATTTTACATTTCTGGGAGCCACGAT
This sequence comes from Physeter macrocephalus, assembly GCF_002837175.3. NCBI lineage: Eukaryota > Metazoa > Chordata > Mammalia > Artiodactyla > Physeteridae > Physeter > Physeter macrocephalus. Next base: position 2,196,933 of record NC_041217.1, read on the forward strand.
GGTATAACAAGAGCCCCTTCTGTCTCATACTGTTACATAGAGAAGATATCTGAATCCTAAATATTGTGAGTTTTTCCCCCATTCTGGTTTTATCTCTAATAAATGACCTGCCCTTTGGTTGTTTCTGTTGGTCAGACATGAGCTGCATGTCCTAAACAGATGGAAACAATTATGGAATAACCTTTCTAAATAACCAAGTTCTAGGAAAATCAAATCACAACTGTGATAATTTGGTAAGAATACTGATGACCTTCAGCTTCAAAACACTGCAATTGCAGCCTCTTGCAGCCATGATTGATGAGGACACTCACTCTGTAAGTCCCCTGGGGAGGGAAGCCGCCCTGTTGATACCCCGGAGGTGGCTGGGCTTTCCCAAGGATGCCTTGGGAGAACACCATTGCTCTTATCTTTTCTAAACACTGTTGAGGTCTGAGGTGAATGTGACCTCAGTTGTTCCTTCTCCAAGTCAGTTCTGCTTATAGAATTCTAGAATAATAATTTCAGCAAAAGTAACTTTTAATCTGAATACAAGACCCTGACCAACACTGGTGTGTCAAGCTGGGTGAACTCAGCACTACGTCACAGTGAAAGCTGTTCACAGTGAAAGCTGTTTTTCTGACAACATCAGTGATGAAGGATTCCGTGGAGACAGATGTCAGGGATGCTCTGCAGCATGAATAATACGGCCTCTGCTAGTGGTCCCTCAACTCTTTTTTTTTTTTTTTCCTAAATTAATTTCTTACTTATTTATTTATTTATGGCTGCATTGGGTCTATCGTTGCTGCACGCAGGCTTTCTCTAGTTGCGGTGTGAGGGCTTCTCATTGCGGTGGCTTCCCTTGTTGCAGAGCACGGGCTCTAGGAGCACGAGCTTCAGTAGTTGTGGCACGCGGGCTCAGTAGTTGTGGCGCACAGGCTTAGTTGCTCCGTGGCATGTGGGATCTTCCCGGACCAGGGATCGAACCCGTGTCCGCTGCGTTGGTAGGCGGATTCTTAACCGCTGTGCCACCAGGGCAGCCCGGTCCCTCAACTCTTTATGTTGAGTATTCCAACCTCCATATGGTTTTGGATTTCCTCTTAAGACCTGTCTAGTTATCTGCCCTGAAACACAGTGTTGCAAATTCTGAATCACCTAGCTTCTACAGTCTTTAAGCTTATCTCACATACATATTATACCTGCTGCCAAGAACAGAGCAAAACCTTAGTATATCATATTTAAAGAGCAGAATACCATGGAGTCCATCATATTCTGGTTGATTAAAATGATGTCTGGCAAAGGCAGTTTTTCTTCTGCATTTGTTCTGATGTCTTTGTCTTTAGCATACTTGAAGCTCATCACTTTCTTTGCTGCCTTAATCCTTTTATGAATATGCATTTCTGTGTTGTTTGAGTCTGAAAGAGACAAGAAGAGTCTTTCTCCCTATTTTAAAATTACACTTTCAAAGGTGTAAGATACTTTGAGAACAACACTAAACAAAAATCCAACTGTGCAAAAATGACACTTTGGGGCAGGATTATTATACAGAGGGAATCCTTGCTCCAGACATACTTACCCAGAATTCCTTTAAAAAGGGAGGCCTCCTGCTGTTCTCTACTCAAAAAATGACTTGTTAGAAAGCATGGCTAGCGTAAAAAGGAACGAAATTGGGTCATTTGTAGAGACGTGGATGGACCTAGAGACTGTCATACAGAGTGAAGTAAGTCAGAAAGAGAAAAACAAATACCTTCTATTAATGCATATATGTGGAACCTAGAAAAATGGTACAGATGAACCGATTATCGCAAAAGACATGCATTTGATGGGAGTTATGCTCACACTGAAAACAACTGAAGGTAGTTTTTGAAAAAGTTATATTTATGCCATTTTCTGACTGTTAATACATGCGACTCTAGAGAACAAACGTATGGACACCAGGGGGGGAAAGCGGGGGGCGGGGTGGTGGTGGTGTGATGAATTGGGAAATTGGGGTTGACATGTAGACACTGATGTGTATAAAATTGATGACTAATAAGAACCTGCTGTATAAAAACTAATAAAATAAAATTCAAAAAAAAAAAAAAGAAAGCATGGCTAGAAGAGAATTTTTAAGTTATTCTTTACCAGTGGGGTTGCCAGGTAAAATACAGAATGCCCAATTACATTAGAATTTCAGATAAAAACAGATAATTTTTAGTATAGTGTGTCCCAAATGTTACATGAACATATTTATACTAAATTAAGTATTGGTTATTTGTCCGAAGTTCAAGTTTAAGTGGATGTCTTGTATCTTTATTTGCTAAATCTGGCGACTTACCAGATAGAGAAAGTCTTAAGGTATTTATTAAACATCTTATTACAAAATTTCAGTTTGTAAGCAACATTTCTCTTTTTTGTCATCAAAAGTGACCCCTGTTAGATGATATATGCAAAAGTTCTTTGTGGGGCTTCCCTGGTGGCGCAGTGGTTGAGAGTCCGCCCGCCGATGCAGGGCGCAGTGGTTGAGAGTCCGCCTGCCGATGCAGGGGACGCGGGTTCGTGCCCCGGTCCGGGAGGATCCCACACGCCGCGGAGAGGCTGGGCCGGTGAGCCGTGGCCGCTGAGCCTGCGCCTCCGGAGCCTGTGCTCCGCAACGGGAGAGGCCGCAGCAGTGAGAGGCCCGCGTACCGCAAAAAAAAAAAACAACAAAAAATGTCCTTTGTGAACTGAAAACATGGGCACAGAAATTTTGTCTAGATGCACTAGCAACACAGCATGATGCAAAAACCTAACACTGAAGAGCCTACCGGGGCACCACAATAAAGGCTGGTGTGGAGGAGGGGAGAGATTTTTTTCTCTTTCTACGGCATTGTTTCAAGCCTCCCAACTTCCAATGAGCTGTGCAAACTCTTTTAGAGGAACATATATATGAAGTGAGTTGTATTGGATCTGAGTTGAGGTCAAGAAATAGAAAAAAAGAAGCAGCAGAGATGGCTTAGGCGGTGCAATAAAAGTGACCTGGGTTCAAATTCTATATGCAGAAAACTCAGAAACTAACGACATTGATCACATTATGTAACACTTCAGATAAATGGCTTTTCTGCATAAGTGGCTGTATCATATTAGGCATTTACTATATGACAGCTATTATAATTATTGGCTAGGGTATAAAAGAACAGCGAAGATGAAACAACAAAGAAGGGGGAGGAAAGGAAGCAGGAGAGAGAGAGATCAGAGGATGGCATTTAGGAGTTTTTAAAAAAACCTCTTAAGGAATAAAATGAAATGCGAACAACCATCCCCACCCCCCAAGGATAACAAAAATCCCGGTGTGTTCAAATTCTTTCCCCCAAGTCTTGCTGGGACCCATGCAACAAAGTTGCAACTGGTTAAACAATTGTAACAATTTACCTGATGAAAGGAAGTACTCAAAACAACTAAGAGAAGTCTGTCCAAACCCAAATTCCAGATGAGAAGTAAAAAGTTAATATTTAGAAATCTCTGGATGAGTAGTAACATTCCTTTGCCAGTTTTCTAAATGACTGATAAATTTTTTTTTTTTTTTTTTTTACTTTTAAAATTTCCACATAGATATAGGCCACTATCTTTTAGGCCATTTACTTTATACAACATACAATTGAAATTAAAGAAAGTATTAGTAGAAAGCAAGTCCCATTCCTATGAAGTGATTAGCATACAACTTGAGACCCAAGATTTGAGAAAATTGTAAGAAGCCTACTTAAAGAATATTTAGGATATCATTGTCTTTATAGAGAGAGCAGAAGTGCTTTCTATCTTTTTTTCTTTTTTCAAAAAACTGAGGTACAACTGGTATATAACATATGTTTCAGGTGTGAAACATAATAATTGTATACATTTCGCAGTGACCACTACCGTAAGACTAGTTACTATCCATCACTATCTTTTTTTCTGATAATAGGAAAAACAGACTTGAAGGGAGGTGTCCAAAATGCATACATTTTGGTAGAGCCTTATAAATCAGTTGGGATCCAGTCGTGATTAAGCAGTATTTTACCCAAATAAATGCTGCGTTTGGCAATATGAAGATTAGCAAACTCTGGCACATGAAAGTTCCTGAGAGTTCTGAATATAAGATCCAGCTTAGCTTGCCTACAGTGAGGAACTTGCCCTAAATTATGGACAGTTTCCCAACTTCCTAGCACACTTCAGGATGTGTGAAATCCGCAGACTTGGGTGGAGACCGTCATACCTCAGCCCCTCAGGTCATCAGCTCATAGCCTGAGGCGGGTTCATTACAGCACATCCTGATCAGCTGGCAGAGCTGCAGATACAAACGACAGTAATGAATCTTTATTTTCAAAGAGATGGTGTAGGAGGAGCCTTCCGCCTTTCCCTGTGGCTTGGGATGGAGCGACCGTGTTCCTATGGATTATGACCTCTGACAGCAACCTCAGCTCCCTGCCCCGCATGAAGCTGAGCTAGACCAAGCACATGCTAATGGATTTAACAGCCGCATTTGGTAACTCTGCTCGCCCTTAATCGTTCACAGAAACGCTCTGGGAGTTTTCAAACAGGCATCCATGGAGAAAGCTTTGGGGATCAGGCGACTGCTTCCTGTACGTGTCCTCCTACCCACAGCCTGGCTGTCAGACGCCTGTGGTCAGGTCCCATCTGCGCTGGGGCATCTACGGGGCTGCGGACTGAGGCGATGAGCTTAAATGGACCCAAACGAAGCTGTTATTGCCTATTATTTATTTACTTGATCTTGGAGTCACAAAAGATTATACAGGTCAAGATCTGAGGCTCTTCTCTGTGTGCTCTGGCCCGCCTTGCCCTCATCCTTTGTGTAGAGCTGCTTCCAAGATGGCGCAACCTCTTTCTGTGGACCTTTTCCATTTTGGACCGTTCTGAACCTCCTTTGGGACACCGTAACCCTTGCGGAGGTTCAGTGCCCGTGTATCTGTAGTGCAGTTTCTTTTTCATTCTTCCCGAGACACGTATTTGATGCTGTTTTAGATGAGCAGATACTACATTAATTTAGTTTCCTGGGAGTACTCGAAAGGCCACAGAGAATTACATGAGAATGCACCATTAAGGAATTAGGAGGAGGAAGAATTTAAGAATCGAGTTTCTTCTGTAACTCCTCAGGAATTCTCTTCCATTTCCCTGTAGCTGTGAGAGAGGGGTGTGTCTTTCTCTGGAATGCTCTGATGGAGACACCGTGTTCTATCAACAGCTCCTCCTTGGTGCATTTTCTGCAAATCTTATGTTCAGTTGGTATCAGTGTAAATCGGGTGTCTGTCAACCTTTTCCGCTGTCACGGCACACGCAGAAAAGCCACAGTTGTGCTGCACACGGGAATAAATGGGGAGGAGGGGGGTTCATTATTTTTTGTGTTAAATGATTACGAGAAGAAAAGAAATTACAAAGCATTAGGGGAACTATTACATATAAAGCCACCAAATAAAATATTTTCAAAAATGTCAATGAGAAACTTTTACTTTCATGATCATAAATTTTAAAAAAATTTTTATTGTAGTATAGTTGCTTTACCTTGTTGTGTTACTTTCAGGTGTACAGCAAAGTGAATCAGTTATACATATACATGTATCTTTTTTTTAGATTCTTTTCCTATATAGGCCATTACAGACTATTGAGTAGAGTTCCCTGTGCTATACAGCAGGTTCTTATTAGTTATCTATTTTATATATAGTAGTGTGTATATGTCAGTCCCAGTCTCCCAATTTATCCCTTCCCCCGCTTATCCCCTGGTAACCATAAGTTTGTTTTCTAAATCCGTGACTCTACTTCTGTTTTGTAAATAAGTTCATTTGTACCCTTGATCATACATTTTTGATATCAGGTTAATATTTATAGTTAAAATGGCTCTATGCAATTTCTGACTTTTTAATAATAGTCTCTTTCAGATATTTAGTCACCCTTGACAGTAGACTCTTTTCCCACAACTATATGATAAAAGATTTTTTTAAAATTTTATTTATTTATTTGGTTGCACTGGGTCAGTTGCGGCTCGCTGGCTCCTTAGTTGCAGCTTGAGGGCTCCTTAGTTGTGGCATGCAAACTCTTAGTTGCGGCATGCATGTGGGATCTAGTTCCCTGACCAGGGATCGAACCCGGGCCCCCTGCATTGGGAGCTCGGAGTCTTAACCACTGCGCCACCAGGGAAGTCCCTATGATGAAATTTTTAAGCCACTCTTTACAATTATTAAAAAAATTTATGACACTTGAATTCTGTTGGAAACAATACATTTTCCTTCTCTTCCACTTATAAATGTATTTAATGCTGAGACTTCTTATGATGATATGATTTCTGTAAAATGTTTTCCCATCAGATATTTCACCATAAAAATAAAGACTGGTTGGTAACAAATGGGCAGATTTTTGCCACCTAAGTGACATGCGTGATGACAAGAGACTTAAGCTAGCAAGCCCAGTGCCTGCCACGAGCCCCATCCAGCCCCTGAAATAAGGGGCTCCTGGAGGTACTGGAAGCATTTACGTAAAGGATTCCTAAGGCACGTTCCAGCCGTTGGTTTAGGGTGGAGGGCGGTGGTGAGACTGATGTGGTTTCCGGCAGGCGCCGGGCAGGGGGCAGCTTGAATCTCCGTCACCATGTGTGTTGGATGCATCTGTCCATTGGTATTGATGTGTCCTCAGCGACCGTTCTGAGAGGGCAAGCACATTCTGTAAAATAGCTTTATTATTATTTTGAAATAATAGAGAGAGCTGGCTCCTACAGTCAAGATCCGGGCAGTAGAGCTGTTTTGGCCATGCAGAGTGGGTGGCAGAGCCACCAGTGCCACATAGCCTTCATTTTGCTTGTCCCCGGCAGCCACTTCTGAGATGTGACAGACTCTACTCCCAGTCCCTCAACCCTCTGGAGCATCCTCAGAGGGGGCTGTTTACGGATGGAAATGACTGGCTCGGGGCCAAGCCACTTTAGCTGCTCTGAGTGTGTCGGGGGTTAGTATCATCTGCAATCCATTTGCTGGGCACCAGGATGTTTGGACACCTCGCTTAACAAGCTCTAGTGTGAATAATGTTTTAAAAAGAGGTCTCTGTGCCCCATTCCCTATGCCATGTACATGCCTGACTAAGATGCTCTAAAACCTGGCTGAGTCAAGCTGCGATCACAAGAACCTGAAATTCTGTACTTACAGAAAAGTTCTGCAGAAGAGACCTTCCCCAGCTGCATCCCACAAAGACACCGGTGGTCACGGCAGAGGAGCGTCCAGTACGGCACTCAGCCAAGGCCAGCCGAATTGTGAAGGGCTGAGGGTCTTCAGGGTCTATCAGTCCAATGGATGCTGCTCCTGGGGGTGGAACGAAAGGGTTCACATTTCCTGACACCTGATGTACAAAATTACCCGTAGTGACATCGACCCTCACGTCCTTTCGTCTTGCTCAGAAGCTGAAACATTTCTGCTCTCATTCAGGCATAAACTTTCCATCTGTGCTTTTCACCCCTTTCCTTTTTACTTCTTATAGGACCTCCTTTATCTCTTTTCCATCCTGTTTTGAGCTGTGCCTTCCTTCTCTGATTCCTTTTTCAACCTAGCAGTGTTTTGTTTTCTTTTTCCTTCCTAAAATCCCTCTCTCTTCGTCCAGCTGCAACTCAGTTTTCCCTTTCCCTTCTGTGAATAACTCTGAAGTATAATAAACTTCAGTTCATTTCTCACGCACGTGAACTTGACTTCGGCTTTAACTGCTGCCCTGAACTGATGTCATTTTGGTTTCCATTGAACTTCATATTGTCAAGTCCAGTGTACATTTCCAGCTCCTGTCTTAGTGATCTCTTTGCTGTGTATACCACTGTTTAATCATTCCTTCTTTGGAGATTAAAGAGGCTCAAGAATTCTTTGACACTTCTTCCATCGAGCTACAGGTGTCTTTCTGTCCCCTCCCATTGAATCTCGGCAGGTTCTGTGACTGTTTTGGTAATTAAAATATGACGGGAGGGAGGGACCTCCCTGGTGGCGCAGTGGTTAAGAATCCGCCTGCCGATGCAGGGGACACGGGCTCGAGCTCTGGTCCGGGAAGATCCCACATGCCGCGGAGCAACGAAGCCCACGCGCCACAATGACTGAGCCTGCGAGCCACAACTACTGAGCCCGCATGCCACAACTACTGAAGCCCCCATGCTGCAACTACTGAAGCCGCGCTCCTAGAGCCCGTGCTCCGCAACAAGAGAAGTCACTGCAATGAGAAGCCTGCGCACCGCAACAAAGAATACTGCCCGCTCTCTGCAACTAGAGGAAGACTGCACACAGCACAGCCAAAAAAAAAAAAACACACACAAAAAAACCATGATGGAAAGATGCAGTGCCGATTTTTGGTCCCGGGTCTTGGGAGACCGGCACCTTCCACATCCTGTTACTTAGAAGACTAACCCTTGGAGCTGTGAGCCACCTTGTAAGAAATCTTGGAATCCTGTCGTGAACCACGTGGACAGGCCCTGAGACCATGTGGAGAAGGGGAGGGGCTTAGCTGAGCCCCACCTTCCAGCCGGCCTCACAGGGTATCAGACGTGTGAGTGAAGCTGTCTGGGTGTGTCCAGACCAGCCCGGCCACCAGCTGAATGTCCCTAGTGTGTCCATCGGTACCACCTGGGAGAGAAGAAGTGCCCAGCCCAAACCTGCCTTAGTTCTGGCCTCGTAAAATCGAGAGATATAATAAAATAGCTAGTAAGTTTGTTACATAACAATAGATAGCCAGAAAACCACCTTCCTCCTTGAAACTCTCTGGTTTATTGACTCCTGATCTCTTGCTCTGCTCCTGCCTCTCCTTTACTCTTTTTTTTTTTGGCTGTGCTCAGTGGCTTGCGGGATCTTAGTTCCCCAACCAGGGATCGAACCCATGCCCTTGGCAGTGAAAGTGCGGAGTCCTAACCACTGGACTGCCAGGGAAGCCCCTCTTCTCTACTCTTGACGTCACTTCCCTGCCCCGTATGGGCTCTCTCTTCCTAGGCCATCCCCTGGGATGTTGGTATTTCCTACCACTCTGCTCTACCTAAATGCATTTATTTATACACACCCATTTCTCCTGCTATGTTTTCTCTTTTTAAATTAATAAACTTTATTCTTTAGAGCAGTTTTAGGTTCACAGCAAAACTGAACTGAAAAGTACAGGGGGCTTTCATTGCTGTGTTTTCAAGTTCCAGCTCACATACCATTATCTTTATGAAATCTTGGATGAAATTTTTCTCCTCCAAAATTTCATTGCCCTTTTTTTTTTTTTTTTTTTTTTTTTTTTTTTTGCGGTTCTCACTGTTGTGGCCTCTCCCGTTGCGGAGCACAGGCTCCGGACGCGCAGGCGCAGCGGCCATGGCTCACGCGCCC
>NC_041217.1:2206238-2234101 GCF_002837175.3 Physeter macrocephalus
TCCGGACGCGCAGGCTCAGCGGCCATGGCTCACGGGCCCAGCCGCTCCGCGGCACGTGGGATCTTCCCGGACCGGGGCGCGAACCCGGTTTCCCTGCATCGGCGGGCGGACGCGCAAGCACTGCGCCACCAGCGAAGCCGCTCATTGCCCCTTTGCTTTACATTTTCACCAAGATTTTCATTTCCTAACCTGCTTTATTTTTCGTGTACCTATCTTTTCTTCTTTGCTAGACTGTAAATTCCTTAAGGGCGGGGTCCATATCTGATTTATCTCTGAATTCCTCACCTACCGGCCATGGTTCATTCACTGTTTTGGCAGATATTGGGTTATGCATGTATCACATTGCACTGCTTGTATATTTGTAGGTCTGTCTTATTAGGCTGAGAGCTATGAGATCAGATATTTTTTGTTTTTGTATCTCCCAGTGCTTTGTGCAATGTCAAGTATAGAGTAGGTGGTTGATAAATGCCTGCTTTTCCAATATGAGAGGAAGCTGGCTGTTGCATGGTGAAATTTTAGTTAAAATATCAATACATATTAAGTAGTAATCATAAACAATTAAAGGTCAGGGAAAAGCATAAAACATTTGTTTTTAATTGAATATATTTATTGTGGTCTCAAAAGCATAATTTTCCATCTCCTAATGTTTCCTAAGGTCACCCAGGCTTCATGACTCCTGTAGGATTAGACATCTCTCATGGATTAAAATAGATCTGGAATTGTAACTTCTTATGGCAGCAGAAACATATCAAGGAAAGGAGATTGAGTCAAAACACGTCTTTAAAGTGCTCTTTTGCTCAGAACGTCTGACATTTAAAACTCATCATCTCATGCCACTTGAGTCTCAGTGTTGACCTCATGGATTTTACGGAAGATACAGGATTTAAAGGCCAAAAATAGTGCAAGAAGGCAAGGTGGATGAAAATGAAGAGCCGTGGTGTAACGGGGGCTTGAGGATGTTAATTTCAGACCAAGAGCAGGAAGGATGGATCAAAAAGGAAAAGGATGAGTGATCGACCAAAAGGCAAGGGAAGAATGACAGGGAGAGCAGCAAAGACGACAAAGACGGAAGAGGCCGAAGGGCAAAGGCCCCAAAGAGTGAGGAGGGAACATTTCTACAGTAATAACTGTGATCTGTTAAGTGCACGAATAACTTCAAAATATCACTGATGAAAAATAAAAGCACCATCTTCCCAGCATGTCAAATTTGTTTGCCTTTGTTATTTTTTTCAGGAGAATGGACATATTTGGAGAGACCGAAACCTATCAAGCATCCCTATAAATAACTATGAAGCTTCTACTCATATAAAATTCCTGAAGCATGACTACAAACCCTCCTCCTGGGAGAAAAAAGGGCATTTTTGGAGTTGGCAGATCTTATCTTGACTTTAACTGAGTTTAGACACCTTCCTTCAAGATGATTCTCCTTCCAATCCTAAAACGCTAGAAACCTGGAATCAGGATGTTGACTCAGGGAGGTGGAGACTTTAGTTCTTTATGCTGTTATTCTCATTAATTTGGTAGACATTCTGGAATTTAGAAGCACATGTTTTTTTTTCTGTCCTAACACACATTAATTAACATTCAAAGGTACACCATATGCTCGTGAGCATATTTACATTTTGAAAAATCTCCTCCTTACCCCCAATTTGTGGAGAAATGAAGCACGGAAATAATTCCTAATTCCCTTTGAAGCTTATTAACTATGGATCATGATACAGACAAGGTGGATGGCAGTTTACATTTGATCCCTTAGAATTATCTGAAACTATAATTTTCATCTGCAACTCAGAGAAATGCCAGGGAATAATTATGATGGGAAATATCTTGAACCTAAACAGTAATTTAATATAAAAACATCATTCGCAAATGTTAGTACTTTATTATTTGTAATAAGTTATTCTCCTCCCCATTGGTTCCGATGCAGACAGTGGTTGAGAGCAGTCACTCTAAAGTGACACTGTAATGAACTATAACCCGTCGGGCCACTGGGACGATGTTTTAGCCCCTGATGGTGAAGTCAGTGATTATGGACCTTGAAATCTCTCTTGAATGTCCAATACATTTTCCTACCTAGGTTTCAATATAAACCACTTTTATTTCTCTTGCTGGCTGAAATTCAAGGTCCTTTTCCAATGCCAAAATCTAAAACATCCATTTCATCAGCTTTGAATACATTTAGAAAATGCCAGAATGCATCATGACAACTTTACGATCAGCTAATGCCAGAAACATCCTTCTATTGTCTTCAAATTCTCAGAAGATTAAATGCTTGAAAAAGTACCAGAGATGCTTCTCTGGAAACTTAGCTTTGGGTTTGAACCTGCCAAAAATTTACATTATGGTCTTTTAGCCTAGTATCTTATATCGCCTACCATAAAGGGAGAGAGGGGTTCCAGCCCGTGAGTTGTACAGCTCACGCCTGGGTTCACTTTTTCCTTCTGCGTGAGAATATTCTGAAGCATCAGACTACAGACCACGTGCAAAGGACCAGAGGTGTCCTTAAAACTATTGAGTACTTTCTGTAAACAATGTGTATTAATTCTGAGACTCAGGTTCTGGGTTTAAAACAGTGAATGATATAGTCCCAGTCTTGAAGAGTTCAAAGTGTAAGTGGAGGAAGCCAGTATGAATAGGTGTTAATGTAAGGTTAAAAATATCCTCTAATTGAAGCACTGTGTCACAGGTCCCTTCCCAGAAGGGAGAAACTTTGATCTGGGCCTTGAAGAATGAGCTGGAACTTGCCAGGGGAAGGAGAAACCTAAAGGTCTTTCTGCCAGAGGGAACAGCACGTGAAAAGGCTTTGGGGAGTAAGAGGTTTGGGAGAAATGCAAACTGTTCTGAATAATTAAATTAAAAGAGTGGGTGACTGTTTTGGCTTGACTCCCACTTACATTTTATTTCTGAGGATACGCTGTGGTGTCTCCTGTCTCTTGCTTCCTGAAGAGTTAAATGAACAGGGATCCGAGACAAACTCTGCACCCAGAAGCCTCCGGGCTGTTGTCACTGATGTCAATGTAGGTTACATTGACTCTCTAGGATGTTTATAAACCACACTGGTAAAGCAGTCACTGTATATTGACTGAGACAAAGGAGAAGCATTTTGCTCCTATTTGCTTGTGGTGGTGGCCGGGAGAGGGCTGTAGCACAAAGATCAGTGAGTGACTCATTCTGGAGGGGTCAGGACATAACTCTGGACCCCTGACTTCCAGGGCAGACCTCGATTCACACCCACACACCCAAGGTCTCCAGACATTGTTTTCCAGGTACCAGGCTCTTGACCATCTTAAGGGAAGGCTCACAAAGAGAGGAACCATCTCTGCCAAACTGAGGTGCTTTCTACTCCAGAAAAAGGGACCAATGGGACTTGCTGTTTACCACCCACCAAGAAAGGAAGGACTTAGCAGTTCAGTCTTGGGTATCTACTGAGCCTGATCCCATGCTCGGCACAGTTCAAGGGGAATTGGACATCCACAAGGCATGTTCTTTACCCTCTTGGAGTTCACAGAGGATGGGGATTGATTACACAGAGTTGGGTGTAAGAGCACAGGAATTCAGCCTTGTTTCCCTTGGATGATCTCAGTCATTCCCATCAGTATCAAATTTACTGTGCACTTTGAAGACTTCCGGAACTTTTTTTTTCTGAATCAGAATTTCCAATGGCTGGGATTCCCTGGTGTGCAGTGCTTAAGAACCCGCCTGCCAACGCAGGGGACATGGGTTCAAGCCCTGGTCCGGGAGGATCCCACATGCCTCAGGAGCAAGTAAACCCATGTGCTACGACTAACTACTGAAGCCCATGCTCCTAGAGCCCGTGCTCCACAGCAAAAGAAGCCACTGCAATGAGAAGCCCGCGCACCACCACAAAGAGTAGCCCCCGCTCGCCGCAACTAGAGAAAGCCCGCGCGCAGCAACGAAGACCCAACGCAGCCAAAATAAATAAATATATTAAAAAAAAAAAAACAACCCATATGATCATCTCAATAGATGCAAAAAAAATAGCTTTAAAAAAAGAAAAAAGAAAAAGGATTTCCAATGGCTTCCTGGGCATCTTTACTAGGGTGTCCCTGAGGCCATTTGAATTCAGCAGTGGAGGCTGACCCTACCAAGACCAGGTGAGACTAGCGACATCAATGATGGCTTAGGGACGATAGAGGCTATACTCCCCAGAAGCAGCAGGACATTGCAGCTGGAGACCAGCAAGAAATCAGATGACAGGGATTTCCCTGGTGGTCTAGTGGTTAAGACTCCGTGCTTCCATTGCAGGGCGCCTGGGTTCGATCCCTGGCTGGGGAAACAAGATCCTGCATGTCGTGTGGTGTGGCCAAAAAAAAAAGAAAAAGAAAAACGAAATCAGGTGACAGCATGTATGTCTTGCCCCTTTTATTCACCCCAGACACACACACACACACACACACACACACACACACACACACGACTACACCTGACAACACTTGGGCTAATGGTAAAGATATAGAAATGCCATTGGCAGAGAGAGGTGTCCCAGGAGGCGGCCTTTATTCAACACACAGCATAGTGTGCAGAAAATCCAGAAGTTCCCATCTGCCGGGGATGCAAGGGCACACTGAGAGGGCCTCTGAGGCAGCAGGGACCCGGGGTCAGCATGCAGGAGCCACAAAGAGCAGGTCTCTTTTTTGGGGGGAGAAAAAAATACTTACTCAATAATGTGTATTTTTTTATTATAAACTTTTGTATACACATGATATTTTACATAATCATTTGGGCAAACCGTTCTTAAGTCTTGGACCTAGAAATGTAGCAGTGGGGCAATGTAATTGCCTTTCAGTGTAGCAACATCGCCTTTGAATTTCCATCTGCGTCTCACCTCTCTCTGCGTCTTCCTGGAGCATCGCGACCTGAAGCTCTTCGCAGCAGGCATCCCCATGGGATACGTACCCTCTCGTGACCGCTCCAGCCACCAAACTGCTTTTTCTGCAAGGAACCAGTAGCTGTCAGTGGATTCTGCGCTGTAGATATTCATCGCTACAAAGTACAATGCGAAGGCTTTCTTTCGGAAAAGAGTTTAAAAATGTTTTTGCTTTTTTTTAAAAAAAATTATTTATTAATTAATTTATTTTTGGCCGCGTTGGGTCTTCGTTGCTGCACGCGGGCTTTCTCTAGTTGCGGCAAGCGGGGGCTACTCTTCGTTGCGGTGCACGGGCTTCTCATTGCGGTGGCTTCTCTTGTTGCGGAGCATGGGCTCTGGGCACGTGGACTTCAGTAGTTAGTTGTAGCACGTGGGTTTAGTTGCTCCACGGCATGTTGGATCTTCCCGGGCCAGGGCTCAATCCCGTGTCCCCTGCATTGGCAGGCGGATTCTTAACCACTGTGTCACCAGGGAAGTCCTGTTTTGTTTTTTTAAAGACATTCAGTAGCTACAATTCTTTATTGTTTGGCCATGTCATATGAGTAGCTGGTCAGGCATTTCCAAAATGTCTTACATGCCGTGTTGTTGTCTTGCGCCCCAGGAGAATGAGGAATGTGGCCGCCATTCCACCATTTCACCATTCCACCATTCCACCATCTGCCCACAGCCTGCATTTCTGTTACTTTACACTCAGCTGTGTTTACTTCCTGAGCCCACACAACTGAAGGGTGTGGACCGGACATAGGGCTGTGCTTCCTAAGCCACTCAGAGCCTCGTTTGTTCCATTGTCAGTGACAGTGCCATGATTTCTCATTCTATAGAGATTTCTTTCATTATATTGATGTGTAAGGTTGGTATTCAAGATAGAATTGTTTCTCGACATGAAAGTAAAACCAAACACGGTTGACTTTATCATGAATACGTGGTTCAGAAATGTAGACAGAAGACTTCTGGCTGTTTCTAAAAGTTCATACATCTAAAATACAAGGTATTGGATATTTTTAGTAATACTAACCGTTTTGTACAAAGTAGAATGTAATTTAGGAAACTATTTTTCAGTGACATGAGTTTTAGAATTCATACCCTGGAGAGATCTCAAAAATCCATTGTTCTCAGTGTCTGAAAATCACTGACAATCTATGGCAAACATTTCAACAAGCTTTTTGTTTAAACTCGTAGCTTTCACAGATTCTGAACTATTAGGAGTTACCTTATTCGCCAAGTCTGTTGTGCAAGAATTTACTCATAAAATATATTTGGCAACCTCATCCGTCCCTCTAACTCTTCCTTACTTTTTTCATACTAATCATCTCTAGAGATTCCTCTAATTATATTGACGGGTAAGAGTGGTATTCAAGATAGAGACATTTCTTGACATGAACGTAAAACCAAACATAGTTGAATTTATCATTAATACATGTTTCAGAAATGTAGATGAAAAGACTTTTGGCTCTTTCTAAAAGCTCATACGTCTAATATACTAGGTATTGGATATTTTTTTTTTTTTTTTTTTTTTTTTTTTTTTTTGTGGTATGGGGGCCTCCCTCTGTTGGGGCCTCTCCCGGTGCGGGGCACAGGGTCCGCGCGCGCGCGGCCATGGCTCACGGGCCCAGCCGCTCCAGGGCACGTGGGATCCTCCCAGACCGGGGCGCGAACTCGGCTCCCCTGCATCGGCAGGCGGACGCGCAACCACTGCGCCACCAGGGAAGCCCTGGATATTTTTAATAATATTAACCATTTTGTTCAAAGTAGAATATTATTTTACACAGTCCTTTAAATTAAATCTCTATAGAATGAGCATCTAGAATGCTGAAGTATTTAAAAACAAATGTTCTGATATTAACACATAGCTCTGCTGACTTGGTTTCACTTTAAATTGACAACTGTGAACTGTAAACTGGACCTTGATGGTACCTGGTAGTCAGACTACACTTACCTGGTCTACTTATGGTCCTGGTCTCTTAAAACACTCACACCTGCATTCTGCCCAGGACCCACTTGGGAATTTGAGAAGAAAACTTCAATCAAATCAGTTTGCAGGAAGCTTCTGAACCACACACACTCCTGAAAGTGTATTTATGACACCTTTAATTGTACTTCACTCTGGGTAAGTTTGTGCTCACTTCCTGCCCTTTCTAATTCTCAAGACACTCATAATAGTGACAATCATACCACCTTCCATATTTGTAGCTTCTAATAATTGTCAAGTACTGCACGCATATTGATCTCTAGTCCACTCAACAATGCAAGGTTGGTAATTATCTTGCCCATTTTCCTGATGAAAATACTGAATCTCAGAGGGGCCAATTTCCTTGCCCAAAGCCACCTAGGACATAAGTGGTGCAGCTGCAATTTGGCCCAGGATGTTCTGGCGTTAATACCATACGCTTTTGGACCCGGCCATGCTGTCCTCTCTCCTGCGTGTCAGGGAATGAGTCTTTCTCAGGTTGACACTGCTGACATTGGCTGCAAAAGATGTGCTATTGAGTTTGGCTGTAATGGCCTAATTTTCATACTCATGGCTCTCAGAGTGTAGTTGAGGGGCACACATCAATCCTTCTTGTCACGAAAGCTCTGTCTTTAACCGCTTAATGCAATAGAAAGCTGTTTCCAAGCAAGGCTGGATAACAGTATATCCTGCAGATCAAATAAAGTATTTTCAGGGCAAATAGAGTGGGCTGATATTACACGGGAAGTTGGCTCTATTTGTAGGGCATGAATTTCATCGTTTGTACTGAAGCTTCACCCTGGGTCGCTGTGTACACCAGCAGGTGTATTACTAAAGATTTAGTAAAATCGGAACCAGGATTTGCCATTTTGCTGCAGGGGACTCTAAGAGGTCCATAACTCAGCTAACACTGCTTCTGGGGTGATGGATATTGGGTGTATTGTTAGGAAGATCAAGCTCTCCCGGAGCTGAGGGTGGACAGCTTGCGGCAGGAAGGAAAGCGGGGCAGGGGTTGAGGTGTAGCACAGCCCCTTAAAAGTCTCTAACTCTGCTGTCTTAGGAAAAAAAGAATAATTTGGCAAGGTCCTTGAGAAATCATTTAATCCAGGTTCCGGATGTTTGAAAGGACTATTCCTATTCCTGTATTTTTAGAGACTTCCAAAGTAATTGGTTCTATAACTTCTCAGAAGCACCAGGTTAGGTAAGGGAGTTCTACCTTATATCTCACTTTTGCCTCTTTCTTTTTCTTCTGTCCTCAGTGGAGTAAGAATTAGAAGGATCTTGTGGCAGTTATTCCTCAATTTTCCTTTTCTTCTGACTTCTGGATGCTGACAGCAAATCTGGGTTGTTTAATTAGCACATCGTGGTGCACCTTTTGATGTTACTAAAATGTGTAGCTCTGTGGTGAAATACTATTTTAGGCTGGAATTTTTTTTTTACAGCTTTATTTCATCAGTGAAATTATGGTAATATCATATTAAAATACACTTATACACTGGAAAATCAATTATAAGTTAGGTATGCACTTCAGTGCTCTTATTTGTGACATTTTCCTTGCTGATATGCATTGTATCATTTTGACAAGCATTAGTTCTTCTATTTCTGATTCCTATAACCCCCAAAGAATGTTAGCTGAGTGATGAGTCATCTACTGATGTCCTAGTGTTCAGTTTGTTTGTTAAGTCGCTTCTTTGTAAAAGGCAAAGGTAAGAGATGTAGAGAGATGTAAAGATTAGGATCCTTGATTCTGGGAGCCCACAGTGAAGGATAGATGCTTGTAGATTAAATAGCAATTTGGTGATGTGAGCCAGACAGGGAAAGACAAATATTATACGGCTTGTACGTGGAATCTAAACAAAGGATGCAAATGAACTTATGTACAAAACAGGAATAGACCCATGGACATAGAAAACTAAGTTATGATTACCAAAGGGGAAGGGGGGCAGGGATAAATTAGGAGTTTGGGATTAAAATGTACTGCTATATATAAAATAGAGAACCAGCAAGGACCTACTGTACAGCACAGGGAACTCTCAATATTTTATAGTAACCTATAAGGGCAAAGAATCTGAAAAAAATAGACATGTATGTATGTATAACTGAATCACTTTGCTAGACACCTGAAACTAACACAACATTGTAGATCAACCATACTTCAATTAAAAAAACAAAAGTTAAATAGCGATTCAAGGCAGTCTCTAATTAGGTACAAGTTAATTATGTATCAAGATTTTGAGATTCCAGAGAAGAGGGCGTGGGCGTGGGCTTCTGCTGGTGGAGAACATTTTTTAGGGAGGAGCTGTGACTTCAACTGGGTCTTGGAGCACAGACAAGATGTAAGTAATTGGAGAGGGGCAGGCCACGTCGGGTTCGGGGAAGGAACAGGTTAGAATGAACCGGAATGTGGCAGGGGGGGTGCGGGGGTGGGTGGAGTTCATCCCGAAGGGAATGAAGTTTGTGTTGGGGAGAGTCAAGCTAGTAAAGCAGGCTGTGATTAGGTGACGAGGGCCTCGAAGGCCTGGGCTCCTGCCGTGGATGGGTTTTGGAGAAGCGAGTGACACAGTGCTTTAAGGAAATGCATGTGGCGACCGCACAGAGGGTGAGAGCAGGAGGGCTGCACCTGTGTCAACCTGGGCAAGGAGTTTAACCATTCTGGCCCTCAGTTCCCTCATGAACAAAATTTAATTAATCGCTTTGTATTTTTAATTGTGGTGAAAAACACTGTTTCCTCATTTTTAAACAACTCTAGCGTTATCGTGAGAAGTGAATGAGGGGAAGGATGAAAAGCGCCTGGTACTTTCCTGAGTGCCGGGCACGTAATAATCCCTCAGGATAGGGGAGCTGAAGATATTATTTCAAAGAGAAGAGGCTCTAGAGAGTGGGATTATAATAATAATTCAGTTATGAGCTGGTCAGGCCGTTCCTAGCAAATAGCTCCCAGGTGATTTTTGTCACGTTGCATTATTTGCTCATACGTCTGATTTGAACTCGTTGGAGGCGAGAGCATCTTGTGGTGTAAGATGCGTAGACGGGGTCAAGAACGTGTAATGCGTACACAGTAAACACTCATTGAATCCACAATTAAGATGCAGGCTGAGTAGGTCAGAGTGCACGGGAAGGATGGATAAAAAGGCCTGACGAGGAAAGAATTAATTATACCTGAAAGGCTGAAGTTGACGCGGTAGAGCAAACGGATAGCGCAGGTCATACCAGGGGTTCTGAGTTTGGGCAACAGAGAAAATGATTATATTATCAACAGAAGAAAGAATGAGTTTGGGAGAGAAAATGATGAGTTTAGTTTTATTGCAGTTGCTTCACAATTAATCACGCATTTACTTATTCATTCAACAAATATTATTGCGTTTTGACCATGTGAAATCAAGTACTTTGCCCAAATTTTGTTTATAATGCAAAATATTGTGTCTTTCCTGTTACACATTTTGCAGTTTCTTTCCTCTTTCCTTTAGCTTCCTTTTCTTTTGCTTAACTGTTCGAGGAACAGCTTTATGACCTTTTTCTCACACTCCTTTTCTTTTATTTAAAAAAAACTTTTTTTTATCAAACTATAGTTGTTTTACAATGCTGTGTTAGTTTCAAGTTTCAAGTGTCCAGCAAAGTGATTCCTTTATACATATACTCTTGTTCAGATTCTTTTCCACTATAGGTTATTACAAAATACTGAATATAGTTCCCCGTGTTCCACAGTAGGAGCTTGCTGTTTATTTTATGGATTTATTTTTGGCCGTACCACAGGGCTTGTGGGATCTGAGTTGCCCAACCAGGGATTGAACCCAGGCTCTCGGCAGTGAGAATGTGCAGTCCTAACCACTGGACCGCCAAGGAATTCCCTATTTACTTTATATACAGTGGTTTGTATCTGCTAATCCCAAACTCCTAGTTTATCTCTCCTCCACCCCCTCGTTTTTTGGTTGTAACACAATTGCTGTTCTGCTCTCGTCGTCCAAGAACTACTTCTAACCCTCTCATTGCCCTTTCCTTGCCTCCCTTCTCTGCCTGGTCTTCAGGGCTCATTTTCTCTCTCTTTCTTTTTCCCTGTAACTCGTGAAATTGAGGGTTCTCTAGCCCCCAGTGTGAAGAGCTGAGTTGTGAGCTCAAATGCTAAGGAGGGCATTGTGATTTACAAGGGCCGTGTGCGTGTGTGTGTGTGTGTGTGTGTGTGTGTGTGGTGGGAGATTGGACTCAACACGTGGATGGCTGGCAGACGTTTACTTCTGATTACTTAGGATAGTTCGGTTATGGCAAGACAGAAACATAGGACATGAGTCTGAGTGCAACAGGATCAGATCTGTTTTGGATAAAGCCAAGCTTTAATGAGGAATTTCCCTGTAGGAAGTCCTGAAGTTTTCAGGCTGCACTGACACGGGCCAGCATAATCCTGGTGGGTACAAAAGAGCACGAGGCAGGTGTACAGAATCAGAAGACCCAGGAGCCTTAAGTCTGAGACCTGAATTTAGAGACTCTTTGCTTCCCAGTCACTGCTTTACTGTGATCTCCTCTGAGTAAAACCAAATGGAATTGGAACTTGGGTGATTTCCAGCTGGTGATGGTTGAGTGCCAGCGGTATTGAGGTTTCTTTTGCTAAGCAAACAATTTAGAGACACCATACGTTAAATCCGTAAACAAGATCTGAGGGTGGGAGGAGATTTTTAAGTTGTTCAGCAGAATACATGTTTGGAAGCACTGAAAAAATTCCACTAAGTACTTCAGAAACAGAATATCTATGTGGATAATTGATGTGCTAATTGCAATTTGAAATCTTCTAAAGATCTCTATCAGGTGATTTTTTTTTCTCTACGTTAATTACGTTGTTTGTACTTGAAAGGAATGAATCTGTACTTCAAGAATGTTTATAATTCAGATGCTTCACAAAGTCCAGTTGTTTCCCATCCTTAATTAGTGGTGTTTTGAGGTTTATTTCCATCTTGTTTCAAGAAACTCCTAAAAGGACTTCTACAGGAGGTGTGTGTGTGTGTGTGTGTGTGTGTGTGTGTGTGTGTGTGTATTTAAATTAAGGTTGGGCATTCCCAAGTTCCTCTCTGATAAGAATTCCTCCTTGCTTTCTTTAAAAAATTAATTTATTTAATTTATTTATCTTTGGCTGCTTTTGGTCTTCATTGCTGCGCACGGGCTTTCTCTAGTTGCAGTGAGCAGGGGCTACTCTTCGTTGTGGTGCGCGGGCTCTAGGTGCACGGACTTCAGTAGTTGTGGCACACAGGCTCAGTAGTTGTGGCTCGAGGGCTCTAGAGCGCAGGCTCAGTAGTTGTGGCACACAGGCTTAGTTGCTCCGCGGCATGTGGGATCTTCCCGGGCCAGGGCTCGAACCCGTGTTCCCTGCGCTGGCAGGTGGATTCTTAACCACTGCGCCACCAGGGAAACCCCCTCCTTCCTTTTTAAGCTTTGAAAACATGTTTGAAATTTATAAAAATACTGAAAATTATTTTTAGTCAGTTGGATTATTTTTTCCTCTTTTTTACTCCCTCCAGCTGTGGATTATGCACCAACCCTTTGCTGTGTAGCCTTCCAGCCCCTCCTTCTAGAGCAGGCAGAACATATGTATTTTCTTATCTCATTGATTTACTTTGGCCAACCGAATCGTATTTTTTATTGAGGCATAATTCACATACCATAAAATTCACTATTTTAAAGTGTACAATTCAGTGGTTTTTAGTGCATTCACAAAGTTGTGCAACCATTACCATGATCTAATTCCAGAACATTTTCATCATCCCAAAAAGGAACCCCGTATCCATTTCCCCTCCTCCCCAAACTCCAAACAACCACTAATCTACTTTCTTTCTTTCTTGATGGATTTGCCCATTCTAGACATTTCAGGGATCCTACACTATGTGTCTTTGGGTCTGGCTTCTTTCACTCAGTACAGTGTGTTCAAGGCTTGTCCATGTTGTAATATGTATCAGTATTTCATTTCTTTTTTTAAAAATAAATAAATAAATTTATTTATTTTTGGCTGCATTGGGTCTTCATTGCTGCGTGCCGGCTTTCTCTAACTGTGGCGAGCGGGGGCTACTCTTTGCCGTGGTTTATGGGCTTCTCACTGTGGTGGCTTCTCGTGTTGTGAAGCATGGGCTCTAGGCATGGGGGCTTCAGTAGTTGTGGCACATGGGTTCAGTAGTTGTGGCTCGCGGGCTCTCGAGTGCAGGCTCAGTAGTCATGATGCACGGGCTTAGTAGCTCCGCGGCATGTGGGATCTTTCCGGACCGGGACTCAAACCTGTGTCCCCTGTGTTGGCAGGCGGATTCTTAACCACTGCGCCATCAGGGAAGTCCCTTCATTTCTTTTTATGGCCAAATAATATTCCACTGTATGGATGGATCATTTTCTTTATCCATTCATTAGTTAATGGACATTTGGTTTGTTGCCACTATTTGCCTATTGTGGGTAAGGCTGTTATGAATGTTCATACACAAATTTTTAGATAAGCATATTTTTGATCCTCTTGAGTATATATACCCAGGGATAGAATTGAATTCTATGGTACCTCTATGTTTGACATTTTGAGGAACTGCCAATCTATTTACCACAGTAGATGCATCATTTTATATTCCCATCAGCAACGTATGAGGGTTTCAATTCCTCTACACCCCCGTCAGCACATGTTGTTGTCTCTCATATTGATTATAACCATCCTAGAGGGTGTGAAGTTGTAACTTCTTGTGGTTTTGATTTTCTTTCCCTATTTGTTAATGATGTTGAACATCTTTTCAGGTGTTGGCCAGTGGCATCTTAATGTTTGTGATGTGAGCAGAGGTTTTAAATCTTCCTGTGGATTTGACTTGGCTTCTTGTGTTTCTGCTGGGTACCAGGAGAACATGCCCTGGGGAGCTGCTGATCAAGGGAGAGGAGGAGACTTATGGGCAGACCTGAGTCCGAAGCACAGTCTGCCGCCAAGAGCCGCCGGCACCCACCCCCTTGAGCCAGGAAAACAAATGTTTGTTCTTATGGGGCACCGAGATCTGGGAGCTGTACACAGCACTACTGCAGCAATAGCTTGTTGAAGACATGGGTGAAACATACGGACACTTTAAAAAGTGATTAAGGAAAACCTCTTAACCTCTACCCAGAGGAAGAAAAAGAGCAATGTCAATATCTTAGAAGTCTCCAGCATGTCTTTCGTCTCTCACGTCCCCCTTTAGTGATCTCTAAACAATCACTAAACATCCCTAAACAATATATGGTAGTTATATTTTGTCTTTATATAAATTCAATCATGCTATATGTTTTCTAACTAGCTTATACTTTCAACATTATGTTTCTGAGATTGGTCTATATGATGTGAGCAGCTGTAGTTTATTTACGTTTATTGCTGTATTCCATTGTATAAATAAACTACAATTTGTTTATTTTGTATACAGTTGACAAACATTTGGATTTTTCATTTTGGGGCTATGACTATAATGCTCCTGTGAACGTTCTTGTACATACAGAATGGAGCAGAGCATGAGGGTTTCTCTAGGGTATATGCCTACGACTGAAATTTCAGGCTCAAGGGGGCATAGATATTTTCAGCTTTACCAGGCAATGTCAAGTTGTTGTTTTTTGTTTTTTTTTTTTGCAGTACGCGGGGCCTCTCACTGCTGTGGCCTCTCCCGTTGCGGAGCGCAGGCTCCGGACGCGCAGGCTCAGCGGCCACGGCTCACGGGCCCAGCCGCTCCGCGGCACGTGGGATCCTCCCCGACCGGGGCACGAACCCGCGTCCCCTGCATCGGCAGGCGGACTCCCAACCACTGCGCCACCAGGGAAGCCCTCAAGTTTTTTTTTAAAAAAAAGATTTAATTTTATTTATTTTTGGCTGCACTGAGCCTTCGTTTCTGTGCGCGGGCTTTCTCTAGTCGCGGCCAGCGGGGTCTACTCTTCGTTGCAGTGCGCGGGCTTCTCATCGCGGTGGCTTCTCTTGTTGCGGAGCACGGGCTCTAGGTGCGCGGGCTTCAGTAGTTGTGGCTCGCGGGCTCTAGAGCGCAGGCTCAGTAGTTGTGGTGCACGGGCTCAGTTGCTCCGTGGCATGTGGGATCTTCGCGGACCACGGCTCGAACCCGTGACCCCTGCATTGGCAGGAGGATTCTTATCCACTGCGCCACCAGGGAAGCCCCGGCGTCAAATGTTTTCCAGAGTGGTTTCACTAAACCCACCTCCACCAGCAGTGTGTGTGAGATCCCACGGGCTTCCATGCTGGACAACACTTGACGTTGCTCGGGGGTTAAATGTATGCCACTCTGGTGGGTGTGTTACACAATCTCATTGTGGTTTATTTTGCATTTCTCTATTACTAAGGAGCACAAGCAACTAACTAATATGTTTGTATTGTTTCTTTTGTCAAGTGCCCATTCAAGTAATTTTGCTGCCTTTTTTATTGCATTTGTTGTCTAATTAATTTGCAGGTATTTTCATATACTCTGTATGCTAATCATTTGTGGTATGTGTTGTAAATATATTTTCCCACTTGTGGTTTTGCTTTTAACTTTCTTGCATCTTATACATGAATGTAACTGTTTTTTTCATTTCAACAAATATTTATTAAGCCCTGAATGTTAAGTAGAAACTCTTCTAATACCAGTGCTGAATGAATGAACAGAATAGGCCCATTCTTTGTTCTCAGCCTGTATTCTGGTAGAGGAAGGCAGGTAATAAGAAATATAATAAGTAAATGATGTAGCATGTCGGCAATATGTTGAATTTATTGTAAAAATAGAAAATCCTAAACTTCAGTGAAATGCTGAGGTTCCTCTTTGTTCAGCTGGGGCAGACTTCAGGCTTCCAGAAGCACTGAGAAAGGGAGGGTTTTCTCAGCTGCTTCTCATCCATCAGTCCCTCACTCCCCTTGCTTGGCTGTCTCTGGCTGCACTAGAGTCAGAGGAGAGATTGAAAGAGAGGTAATGGCCAGAGCAGGGCGTCTTGGTCTGTCGTGGGCTGATAGCAACAAGTTTGACCAGATTTTGAAGGTGATTCTTCCCTCATGGTGATGATTTCCAGGTGTTTTCAAAGACCCTCAATGTGGATCCAACCATTCATCCAACCATTCGTCCGTCCATCCGTCTATCCATCCAACCATCCAACCATCCACCCATCCATCCACGCATCCAGCATGCATATATTGAATAGGCACATGTGCTCTGTGCCTTTTTTCTCCACAGTTTTATCTGAAGTTATATTACTTATTTTTTTTGTTTACTATATTTAAAAACTGTGTATGATCTGTGTCCCTCACTAGAATGTGAGCTCTTTGATGGCAGAGAATTTGTCTGTTTATTCATCCCCATATCAACAGAGTCTAAAACAGTGTCTGATGCATAAGAAACACCCAGTAATTATCTAATGAGTAAATAGAACTGAGATTTTGAATCTAGGAAGTTCAAACAATGGTGGTAGCTTGAAGCACATGCTTGAAGATTCTGTCTTCATCTTTTTTCCTTAGTGTAAATAATTTCCAGGCTTCTAATCTATTTTTATGGACTACGTTATGTAATTTAAGCTAAGTTGTTTTGTTTGCCTTGTTTAAACCCTTTTGCAATTTCCCCCTAAATTATGTATGAAAAACTGCATATTTATTCATTTATTTTACAAATATTTATTGAGCACTTTCTCTGTGCCAGATGCTGTTCCGGGCACTGTGGAAACGTATTCCCTTTTATTAAAGAAGCCACATTGCGGTGTGAGAGAGAGATCATTTAAAAAGCTAAAAGTAAATACTGTAATTTCAGATAAGTGCTATGAGGAAAAATAAATCAGGGAAGGGCAGTACTGAATAGTGTAGACAGCAGGTGATGTTTGACAGAGACCTGGATGGCGTGAAGGGGTGAGCCATGCCAAGAGCATTGGAGGCAGAGAGAGGAGCTCATGCAAATGCCCTGGGGAATAAAGGAGGTCAGTGTGTCTGGAATAGAGTATGCGGGGAGCTGGCTAGGAGGTAAGGCTGCAGAAGTGAGAGGGACAGAACTGTGTGGGTCTGAGAGGCCGCATTAAGGAAGCTCAATTATAAGATGGGTGGACCTGATTTTAAAATAAGCAGTCAAGACCAAATAGTAATATTCAGTCTTATCCTCGACATCTTCTCCCCCCTTTGCCTGTTCTCCTGCAGCTTTATTTGGTTTAGGTGCATGAGGCCAGTTTCTCATTTTAGAACAATTAGAATGCATAAGTATTTGATAGCAGCTAGGAAAAAAAAAAGGGGGTTTTCCACTTTGCTTCTAGGTATGGGGGTGTTCAACATAAAAAAAAACAAACCCTTCATAGATGATTTTCTCTTCTTTTTTTTTTAAATTGAAGTGTAGTTGATTTACAATGTTGTGTTAGGGCTTCCCTGGTGGCGCAGTGGTTGCGAGTCCGCCTGCCGATGCAGGGGACGCGGGTTCGCGCCCCGGTCCGGGAGGATCCCACGTGCCGCGGAGCGGCTGGGCCCGTGAGCCGTGGCCGCTGAGCCTGCGCGTCCGGAGCCTGTGCTCCGCAACGGGAGAGGCCACAACAGTGAGAGGCCCGCGTACCGCAAAAAAAACCAAAAACAATGTTGTGTTCGTTTCTGGTGTACAGCAAAGTGATTCAGTTATACACATCTATATATACGGATCCTTTTCATATTCTTTTTCATTATAGATTATTATAAGATATTGAATATAGTTCCCTGTACTATACAGTAGGACCTTGTTGTTTATCCATTCCATAGATAATAGTTAGCATCTGCTAATCCCAATCTGCCCATCTCCCCTCCCCCTTGGTAACCATAAATCTGTTCTCTATGTCTGTGAGTCTGTTTCTGTTTTGTAGATAGGTTCACCTGTGTCATATTTTACATTCCACATTCATGGATGATTTTCTCAAGTGGAACAGCACTGATAGTCTAGTGTACAATAACTACCTTTATTTATGGATTCTAATGAAAAATCAGGAACTTTGTTCCACTGTGAGATCTTAGAATAATAGAGCCAGAAAGGGATTTTCAGACTCTTGAAGCCAGGTTCATCCTTTTGCAGATGAGGAAACTGAGACATCCGGTTTACCTCACATGTCAGGTGGCTTCGTTACACAGAGGCTGAGCTGAGGGGTGGGGCGTCCCATTGTCTGATTCCCAAGAGAGCGTGCACGTGTGGTATGGGACCCACTACCTTCTCTGTTCTCTTTGTGCATCAGCGGGGGTTCTCAGTCCTAATGCGTCTCCTGATGACATTTAACGGGCACGTGATCATGATGACTAAGCTAGTTTATCAATTAGCTGGAAAGCAAGAGATGGGGAAGAGACCATATCTTGGTGTTTTCAACACCAGTTTACTGAGTGCCACCTGTGTCGTGTATCACGCTAGACACTGGGACACAGCAGAGGCCGACAAGGATGCGAGACCCACCAGCGATTCTGGGGACTTCAGTCCAGGTAACCCATTCAAGGTGGCACGTGGATGTAGTTTTTGTTCCGTCGATAAGATGTAGGTTATTGGATTGCCAACACACGTTTTACCTGTAAGATTTCCACATATTCCAGGTTGTGAGATATTTAATACAGGATTTCCTGTGCAACACAGTTCTCTCTCTTTCCATCACCTAGAATATAGTTTCATTTGTCGACTAAAATTATAGGAAGGTGTTTGTCCGTGAGGCCCTGAGATCTGGAAAGAGAACATACTTTAGGTCTCTTGTCCAGGGTCAGGTGCGGTCCCGCCTGCCTGTATTGACCGTCTGTGATCAGGAGAGTCACAATGTGGGAAGAAGCGGCCGGGAGGCGGGAGATATAATGGGTGACGCCGTGCCAATCACAGACAGCAGGCTGGAGGCAAAGAATCCGGCGGCAAGGGCCAGCCGGACGAAAGCCTGGGCACCGGGGTGGAACTGGAGAGCCTAAACCTGGTTTTCAGGGCAGGAGGCCCGTCACCTGGAGTATTTAGGAAAGGAAGGTGTCAAGATATTGGGAGGGGACTTCCCTGGTGGCGCAGTGGTTAAGAATCCGCCTGCCAATGCAGGGGATGCGGGTTCGAGCCCTGGTCCCGGAAGATCCCACGTGCTGCGGAGCAACTAAGCCCGTGCGCCACAACTACTGAGCCCGCGAGCCACAACTACTGAGCCCGCGAGCCACAACTACTGAAGCCCGCGTGCCTAGAGCCCGTGCTCCGCAACAAGAGAAACCACCGCAATGAGAAGCCCGTGCACCGCAACGAAGAGTAGCCCCCGCTCGCCGCAACTGGAGAAAGCCCACGCAGCAGTGAACATCCAACACAGCCAAAACAACAACAACTACAAAAAAAAAATTGGGGAGAGGACCCACCACAGAGGCTCAAGAAAGGGCACGATGGCAGGGTTATTGGAGATGAGTGACAGGGCGAGCGAGGCCCGACAGAGAGAACACAGAAACAGCCAAGCGCTCAAAGCAGAATTCAAAGCTCAGAGGGGAACCCTGGTAAAGCCTGGTTTATGCTGAGCCGTCAAATTTTTGTCCCCGTATTTTTCTTGCCTAAGGACCTGATCAGCCTATAAATGATGTTTAAGGGCTTCCAGGTGTGGGGAATAGGGAATCTGTGGATGCAAAGAGCTTGCCATCGGGTGTGGTTTTTTTTTTGTTTTTGCGGTACGCGGGCCTCTCACCGTTGTGGCCTCTCCCGTTGCGGAGCACAGGCTCCGGACGCGCAGGCTCGGCGGCCACGGCTCACGGGCCCAGCCGCTCCGCGGCACGTGGGATCCTCCCGGACCGGGGCACGAACCCGTGTCCCCTGCATCGGCAGGCGGACTCCCAACCGCTGCGCCACCAGGGGAGCCCCTCGGGTGTGGTTGTGATCGACATTATCTTACAGAAGTGGCTTTCACACACTACTGTGCTTCAGAATCCCCCTGCAGGATTATTGAAACACGGATTGCCGGGCGTCACCCCTGGAGTTTCTGATTTGGTAGGTCCAGGCTGGAGCTGACTCGATTTAATATCACAGGTTCCCGAGTGATGCTGATTATGTCGGTGTGGGGGCCACACTCCGAACACTCGCGTCTTGCAGTATCAGAGATGCTTAAAGTAAGATAATGGAGGCGGTGAGGACCTTATAATGGTCCCCGGATTCTGGTGGGTTTCTTCCGGGAAGAAGCAGGAAGCTCAGGGAACCTGTCTGTTTTGAATTCCCTAGAGTACATAGTGAAAATTTAAACTCTTTGACAGTACCTTTCAAACACTACATTTTTTCCCCATTAACATAGGTCTCGAATTGATATGTATCAATTTGCTTAAAAATGGGTAATCGTTAAAAATTAAAGTAAGGTCAAGTATTTGCAGCCTGTTTCTCTCTAGCACAACATCACTCCTCTGTGAGGTCGGGGCTGCCTGTACTTTGCTCATGGCTGCATCCCAAGCACGTGCTGCTGGTACAAGCCAGGGAGGCTGGGGTATTTGTTAAGCGAGCAAATAGGTGAATTTAATATGCATATAATTTTTTTTTTTGGGATATAGTTGCTTTACAATGTTGTGTTAGTTTCTGCTGTACAACGAAGTGAATCAGCTCTATGCATACATATATCCCCTCCCTCCTGGACCTCCCTTCCACCCCCCATCCCCCCTCCCACCTATCTAGGTCACCACAGAGCACCGAGCTGAGCTCCCTGTGCTATACAGCAGGTTCCCACTAACTATTTTACACCTGGTAGTGTATATATGTCAATCCTAATCTCTCAATTCATCGCATCCCCCTCCCCACCCCCGTGTCCACACATCCATTCTCTATGTCTGCATCTCTATTCCTGCCCTGCACCTAGGCTCATCTGTACCATTTTCCTAGATTCCACATATATGCATTAATATACGATATTTGTTTTTCTCTTCCTGGCTTACTTCACTCTGTATGAGAGATTCTAGGTCCATCCAGGTCTCTACAAATGACCCAGTTTCGTTCCTTTTTATGGCTGAGTAATATTCCATTGTATATATGTGCCACATCTTCTTTAACCATTCCTCTGTCGATGGACATTTAGGTTGTTTCCATGTCCTGGCTATTGTAAATAGTGCTGGAATATGCATATAATATTAATTTATATTTTATTAACTTTTCTTCTAAGGCAGCCTTAAGATAAGAATGCAAAATAATTGACATGAAGGGGAAAGGTGGGGAGCCCCAGCAGGCGTCAGCAAGCAGCACATCAAGAGGCGGATGCAGACAGCACCTGCTTAGTGAGATGTTGTCTGGACGGGAAGAAACCAGGCCCCGCTTTCCTCCACTCTTGCCCATGACCAGGAGAGGCGCGCGCCGGCCGCGGGGTCTGTTTATCCAGTTTCCTCCTGCTCTCACTGTCCATCCACAGTCAGGTTTGTCTACTTCCCGGGTGAGTGACGGGGCCACGCCTCCTCCGCCCGCTCCCTGCCTGCCTGGCCCGCCTCTGCCTTCAGGAAGCCGGCTCTGCTTTCCCTCACTGCTCCTTCCAGTGTGCTCTCTCTCCTGTGGGCGGGAGTCACACAGCTGGCCCCCCAACACTCCTGCAGGCTGATGGGAATTCCCCCACCTCAGTTTCCACACTCGCATACAGAAATAAAACTTCTGTGTTCTCTTGGGACATCCCTGCTGGCGCAGTGGTTAAGAATCCGCCTCCCAATGCAGGGGACACGGGTTTGAGCCCTGGTCCAGGAAGATCCCACATGCCGCGGAGCAACTAAGCCCGCGAGCCACAATTACTGAGCCCGCGAGCCACAACTACTGAGCCCACGTGCCACAACTACTGAAGCCCGCGTGCCACAACTACTGAAGCCCGCGTGCCTAGAGCCCGTGCTCCGCAACAAGAGAAGCCACCGCAATGAGAAGCCCGCACACCGCAACGAAGAGTAGCCCCCGCTCACCGCAACCAGAGAAAGCCCGCGCTCAGCAATGAAGACCCAGCGCAGCCAAAAATAAAGAAATAAAAACAAATAAATTAACAAATTAAAAAAAAAAAGAAGGGTCTTCTCAAAAAAAAAAAAACACTTCTGTGTTCTCTAAAGGAAACTGTACGAATAAACTGGTATCTGCAAGGTGTCATGAGCTGCTCTAGACAGCAGAGAATTTAGAAGTGCAAAATTTTATTCTTACCATCCGGTACCCTCTTCTCTTTTACTTCCCACACGTGCCATATTTCTCTTTGAGTCAAACCCATAATCAGCTGGAATAATTGTCTTTGCCTTCCTCACCTTTGAGACCATTTTTTAAAAAAATTGGATCTTTTTTTTTAAAAATCATTATTATATTTCTTCTGTATTTGTAACCTGTTGTTATGGAATATTTCAAACACATACAAAAGAAGAAAAAGTTGATTAACCGTTAGTTTTTATTGGAGTAGAGTTGATTTACAATGTTGTGTTAGTTTCAGGTGTACAGCAAAGTGATTCTGTTATACATATATATTACATATTGATATCTATCTATTCTTTCTCAGATTCTTTTCTGTTATAGCTTGTTACAAGATACTGAATGTAGTTCCCTGTGCTATACAGTAGTTCCTTGTTTCCCTTCGTTTTCAAAACCATGAAATCTTTGAACCAAACCACCTCCCGTAAAAAGTCAGTGTCTGCACAGGAAGGGAAGGTGTTCTAGGGACTGGAAGTGGGCAACCCTGCGCTCTGCGGGACCCTGGCAAGGTCACTGTTTGTGGCCATTCAGCCCAGCACAGTATGTGACAATAAATTAGCTAAGACAGATTCAACACAGTTATTTCCTCAACAATAACATACTGGGTGCCTGCAAATGATGGCTTCGCAGTGTGCTCATTTCAAACAGCATCAGGGAGAGGAAATAAAATGGAATCAAGTGCTGAGAACAAGGGATGCGATTTGTGCCTCGTCTTCTGAAATACTCGATTTTTTTTTTTTCCTGGGGATTTTAATCTGACCACAGGCAGAAAGGTGATCATTAGAGTAAGATGCTATCTTCTTTTTTAAATGCTCCATTACACTGTACGTGGTAATAACTGGTAGGCACATCCTCACTCTCCAGGGAAATACAGGAGATTGCACTGGGTCCTAGGCAGCGTCAGCTTCTGTAAAACTCATCCTCCAGGAGAAGTCCAGGCTGAGCGGGGATGAGCGAGGCTTCAGGGCCTGAGGAGCAGACCACTGGCCACCACAAGAGCTGGGGCGAATCTCTGGGCCTTCGGGACCCTCATTTTCCAGGTGTAAAAATGGGGGCGGTCACCCATGTCTCCTCCTCTGCAGGGGGCTCTCGGGACTCAGTCGCCTCGAGTGGTCGTTCAAGTCATATAATGTACAGGAAGGTGTTTTATAAAGTTTGAAGCGGAAATGAGCTTTCACGATGCAGGCATTTAAAAGATATCTGTGAGTAGGGAACACAGTCGTTTTGTGAAGGTGCCCTGTGTGCACGGAGAAGGCTGTCTTAGGCTCTCTGGGGAAGGAGAATGGGACCAGGGCCTGCATTCAGGAGGAGAATGAACGCATCATCATAAAAGGACGGTGGTGGCTGTTTATCTGTTCAGCATCTTCTTTGTGCCAGGCCAGGGACGAGGGATCTCCATGCAGCTTTACTAAGTGGGAACTCTCTCGTTCTCATGACAAAGGAGGAAACTCAGGTGCTGGGAGTTTACAGTAACCTCTGCTCTGTCAAGGTCAGAGCTAGGACGTGCACCCAGCGCTCTGACCTGGGCCTAGACCTCTACCCTCTTCTCCTCCTCCTCCCTTTCTCCCTGCCTCTCTCCTTTTCATCTTCCTTTTCCTTGTCCACACACACGCGCGCGTGCGCGCGCACACACGGTCTGTCCATCTCTCATTTAAACTTAAGCGTAGCTTTTATCATTATCAGCCAACTGGATTAGTTTTCCTGCTGATTTATAGGAATCATATTTTAATGTTCTCATGGTTTAATTTTAACGGTTCTTGTTTTGAGTTTTCACGTTTTAATATTTTTAAACAAATTGGGTGCTAGAGATGATCAGAGTTTCAAATAAAATATCTTGGAGCATGGGTTGTTGGATCTGACATCAAATCTATAGTTTGAAAATATGACTGGCTGCGTAAACGAAGTCTAGCTCTTTCCATGTTGTATTAAATCTCTGAAATATTGGGCGATTCATGCAGTAGACGTCCCGCTATGGAAAAAACCCCTTTCAGTTGTAACTAAAACTTCTGCACGTGACAGCAGTGAGGTGTGCTATGCTTCTCACTGACAGTATTATTCCGAGCACTGTAGAGTGCTTGCTTTTAACCAGGAGTAATGCACGTGTTTTAACACAGTTATCGTCTATTAACTAGTAAATTCGGCCACAGCTTTATACTCAGCCCATATGATGTAATAGCTTCAGCTTTCCTAGATTACTTTCTAACTTGGTGTGGGAGATAAGGGTGAAGGTGACAATTTTTAGCAAATGCCACATATGAAGCGCCTATATTTCCCTGTGGGAATGTGTTTATGTTGATATAAATTGGGTTGCAAATTATGTATCTAGAGGTACCATGTATGTGGTGGAGAGCTTGTCATGAGCAAGTCTCAGATATGCATGAAAAAGAGTCTAACTTTTCAAATCATCCTTTGGAACTCCTCATGAATAAAAATATATACTTAAACAAGCACAGATTGGAACAGGGCGTGGAAAGTAATGTATGTCTCTCCTTCACACCTGAGGGACACACACCTCTCTTCAAGTCTGGTCCAGGCATCTTTCCTTGAGGACCAAGGAAAGAGTGATTACTTGTGAGCTAGGGGTCTGGGTGGAGTTTTTCACTTTATCTGCCAAAATTATTTGCAAACTACTTATTGCTAATATCTAATGAACGCTTCCTATGTTTGTATATGCTTACTATGTTTGTGTTTTTTGTGAATCGTTTTCTCCAAATCCTCTACCCCATGACGTACTTGGTCTGATTATCCCCATTTCACAGATGAGAAAACCCAGAGGCCATCAGCCTGGTCGAGAGGAGACCTGGAATTGAACCCAGTATTCTGACTCCCAAGCTTTGGCTCTTAGCCGTAACTGTTCACCTATAACCTCCGTGTGAAAAAAGTTAACACTAAAAAAAAAAAAAAAAAAAAGAAAATTACACAGCGAAAAGATTAAAGCTAAAAGGAAAGCTAAAAGTGGGAGATGGGCAAACATTTACTCCTGCGTCACATCCTTTCCCGGGTCCGTGTTGGCTTCTCCCCTTCTTAAATCTTTGGTTTTCTCCTTGGCGGTTTCTACCCCAGGGACTGTCATATCAATACCTCCTCCAAAGTAGAATAGTGCTGGGGATGAGGCTCTGCTTTGGCCACCACCAAAGTGAAGGTTTCTGTGAAGTAAGTCCTCTCTTTTTTGGAAGGGACCATGATTTTCCCTGAAATAATGCATGTGGTGCCACTGGCGGGTGAACATGGATTGGCCCATTGTGGGAGAGAAGCAAGGAGATGGCCACCAAGTGGTGTAAGAGGAGCCACAGAGGTTCGGTCCCTGGACAAGTGTTGCTTGATAGCTCTGTGGGGTGGGGAAAGGGGCAGGTTTGGGGCACGCCAGGGGTGGAGGGAAGGAAGCAGACGATTCCATCTCTACAGAAGCAGAATCAGCCACGGGCTGATAGTCTTTGGCAGCAGGAAATTGGACATTATTTCTGGAGAGCACTTCCTGTCCAGAAAGGAAGGACTTATCCACTTTGCACATTTCCCCACGTGCAGGAGGGGCTTCCTAAGAGGGAAACACTGTTGTGTGGACTCCATGTCTGTCTGTTCAGCAGGGGTCTGTGAAAGCAGGGGCTGCCCAGGAAGCCCCGTGGGGACCCACACGCAGGAGAGAGGTGGGTGGACCTTCTCACTCCCCTCTACGTGTGTCAACCCACACCATCAATTTGTCTTTAAGCTAACTGAGCCCAAATTTTTTTTGGACTGTCATTTGCTGAAGTTCTCTAAGCTTTAGACACAAGAGAATTCAGATGGTCCCTGTGTGAGCTGGGGTTCTGAACCAGGAGGCTCTGGCCAGCCCCAGCCAGTCCTTCCAGACCCAGCCTATCCCTTCCACCCCAGGAAGCCTTGAAAAATATTGGTGGAAGGATTACCAGTGGCTGAGGCTCCTGCGTGGTTCGGGCTGGGTGAACGCACAGGCAGATACTGCGTGTGGCTCTTTCTTGAGGACCAGATCTTCCTTCTTCTGCCTCCTTGGTACTGTGCCCTTGTCCCTTCTCATCAGACATACCCTTTCCCATCTGAAATGTAGCAAAGCCCCAGTCCTCATCCTTTCTAAGTACAGCCTTGCTCCACTGGGTTATAACTAGCTGGGAGGTTTCACGGACCACTCATTTTTATTGGACACTAACTTTTGGGGCCAAATTGTGTCTCCCAAAGATCGCAAACACCACGCACGTCACCGAACTAAAGTTGAGCGTTTTGAGACAAGTGCTTGATCCTAAGCAAGGAGCAAAGTACAAAGTCAGGGTTGTCACATCACACTTCATGTATTATTAAAATCAACTTTTCGAAATACTCATAGAATTATTTTTATATTAGCACAAAAAGGAATATGGAGCCTCATGGATTTTTTGTAATGAATTTTATCCACCTCGTTCTATTTTTTGTTTTACGCAAGCGTTTTCCCCCGTCTTTCATGCAGACAGATGGTCTCTGCTCTGAGCAGGGGCTCCATCCTCCGCGTTGCTATGCTACAAAATGCACCCTATCTGCCTTCTCTCTCTGTTGTATCCCGTTTCCGTTCAACAACTCAAAATAACTAGCTGAGTGCTTCAACATGCTACTTCCTCCTTTCTACAGAGTTGAATATCTATCAAGTATCTTCCTGGGCTTCCTATCTCTTCCTGTTACAGCCTTGACAAAAATGTGTTTGCCCCAAATTGATTTCCCTCATCACTTCCTATTTACATCAACCCTCTCATTGCTAAGGCAGGCAAAACATACAGCAGTGACTCATGCAGCTGTTGGCCCATAGGGAAAAAAAAAAATGGGTCAGCCAATTGTGATGTTTGAAACCAAGATTTCTTTATTGCGGTCAGGCGTGGGGTCCCTCTTTGTCCTTTTTATCGTGACATTGTTTCCCAACAGATACTAGCAAGTAAAAAAATAAAAAATGAAAACTAACCAACCAAACAAACATCAAAGCAGCTCTCTTCTCACTTCTGGCCTTAAGGAAGAGGATAATAAACTGGACAGTTCTTACAAAATAAGAGGCAAGGAGAGGAGATGAAATGTTCTTTTGTATTTTGAAAATGGGAAGTTTTGGAATTTAAAGAGAAAGATCCCTCGGGAAAAAAAAGAAAAGACAAAAAGAAATGCTTTTAAAGGCCGTAGGTCACGTTGGGGGTTTCTCTCTCTTGTTGAAGCTCTAGGACATTAGATTCACTTTTGGATGCTTTCAAAACTCATTTCATGGCCCCTTAATTCACACCATTTTTCTTGTCCCTAGCAGTCACAAATCTCAAATAATTAGACAAAAGTCGGCCCCACTAAGAAATCAGTGGATGTGGGATGGAGAGGTGGTAACGTGGAATTTGGAGCAGTTGGGCAAAACATATTCATCCTTCCTGGCTCTTGAGTGAGTTCAAATTCCAATTTCTGAAGGAGAAGCTAATGTCAAGTGGGGAAGCATGCGTGTGTTTGAAAATTCAGAGAACACATGTGATTCACGCTAGTGTTATTTTTCCTGATTTGAACAATGAGGGTGCCGCAAGGTTGCATGTTTTGAAACGAAGCGTAAAACACACAGCATTGTGATGCTGCACCGTCACTGTAAATTGAACAGAAGTTTCGGTGACCTTAAGTTTATGCGAAGTTGTGCAAAATGTTCTCTTCAGAGGTGGGCACGTTGATCTTTCCCAGGACGTTTTGGTTTCTCGGTCAATATCCTCCGTGGGGCTGCTGTAGGTTTCTTCCCGCCCTGGCTGGGGTGGGGGTGGGGGGTGAGCTTACTGCCATGCACACTGGTGTGCACGCCCGACTTTGCTGCGTTTGTGTTGGCCTCGTGCCTGGAGAAGGTTCTAACGACGTTTATCAGAACAGATGATATAACTGTGGGCAAGTCCCCCACCATACTCTTTTTTTTTTTTTTTTTTTTTTTTTTTGCGGTACGCGGGCCTCCCTCTGCTGC
>NC_041217.1:2234266-2292009 GCF_002837175.3 Physeter macrocephalus
GGCCTCCCTCTGCTGCGGCCTCTCCCGTTGCGGGGCACAGGCTCCGGACGCGCAGGCCCAGCGGCCGTGGCTCACGGGCCCAGCCGCTCCGCGGCGCGTGGGATCCTCCCAGACCGGGGCGCGAACCCGTGTCCCCTGCATCGGCAGGCGGACGCGCAACCACTGCGCCACCAGGGAAGCCCCCCCACCATACTCTTTATCTCCGTACTCAGAACACTGTGAATTATTGATGGGATCTTGACCACAGGAGAAGCTGAGCCATGGCGAGGACCTGAGTTTCCTGGTACGACTCCTTGGAGGTTTCTGGGACCTCCTGGGAAGTCTACTCCCAGGACCCTATCGGTGTTGCCCGAGCACCACACGTCCCCTTGAGCTCTCCGGCTACGTCACGTGTGAGCCAGGACAAGGTGAAGCGGGGACTCAGGCGATGGCAGTGTCAGGTGGGACCCAATGGAAAGCAGTGAGATGAGCTCTGTCTGTCTTTAGCATCGATTGTGCAGGGCTCTCCGTGCTCACGGGGGTCTGAAGGTGCTTGCTAAGACAGACACTGGTGTTCTTGGCCTGGTCAGATAAAAACGTAGATAGAGGATGGTGATGTGGACATGTTAACTTCATATGTATGCATATACGTGTGTGTATATATATATTTATGTCTGTAGGTATATATGTAAATATATGTATTTATGTATATCCGTGTGTATATGTGTATATATGCATGTATGTGTGTGTGTATATATGTATTTATGTGTGTAGGTATATATGTAAATATATGTATTTATGTATATCCGTGTGTATATGTGTATATATGCATGTATGTGTGTGTGTATATATGTATTTATGTGTGTAGGTATATATGTAAATATATGTATTTATGTATATCCGTGTGTATATGTGTATATATGCATGTATGTGTGTGTGTATATATGTATTTATGTGTGTAGGTATATATGTAAATATATGTATTTATGTATATCCGTGTGTATATGTGTATATATGCATGTATGTGTGTGTGTATATATGTATTTATGTGTGTAGGTATATATGTAAATATATGTATTTATGTATATCCGTGTGTATATGTGTATATATGCATGTATGTGTGTGTGTATATATGTATTTATGTGTGTAGGTATATATGTAAATATATGTATTTATGTATATCCGTGTGTATATGTGTATATATGCATGTATGTGTGTGTGTATATATGTATTTATGTGTGTAGGTATATATGTAAATATATGTATTTATGTATATCCGTGTGTATATGTGTATATATGCATGTATGTGTGTGTGTATATATGTATTTATGTGTGTAGGTATATATGTAAATATATGTATTTATGTATATCCGTGTGTATATGTGTATATATGCATGTATGTGTGTGTGTATATATGTATTTATGTGTGTAGGTATATATGTAAATATATGTATTTATGTATATCCGTGTGTATATGTGTATATATGCATGTATGTGTGTGTGTGTATATATGTATTTGTGTAGGTATATATGTAAATATATGTATTTATGTATATCCGTGTGTATATGTGTATATATGCATGTATGTGTGTGTGTATATATGTATTTATGTGTGTAGGTATATATGTAAATATATGTATTTATGTATATCCGTGTGTATATGTGTATATATGCATGCATGTATGTGTGTGTATATATATATTTGTGAGTAGTGTGTATATGTGTTTATGTGTGTGTATATATATATATAATATATGGAGAGAGAGAGAGAAGTAGTTGTTAAAAATAATTAAAACCACTCAAAACCATTTTAACTCATTGGTCCAAATGTGCATCAGATACTACCTTACATGTCCTCTTAGTTTATCTGTGGGCAAAAATCATCTGATATCACTGATATGTGGAATCTAAAGTATGATATAAATGAGCTTATTTACAAAACAAAAATAGATTCACAGACGTAGAAAACAACCCTATGGTTACCAAAGGGGAAAGATGGGGGGGAGGGATACATTAGGAGATTGGGATTAACATATACACACTACTATGTATAAATTAGCTAACCAACAAGGACCTACTGTGTAGCACAGGGAACTCTACTCATTATCTTGTAATAACCTATAAGGGAAAAGAATCTGAAAAAGAATATACTGAATCACTGCATCGCTTTGCTGTACACCTGAAACTAACACAACATTATAAATTAGCTATACTTCAATACAAAAAATTGAGATACAATAACTCTTTTCCATTAGATATTTTAAAAAATATGTAAAGGGTTGTTAATACTATAAATTTCATCAGATCTCCAGGTGGTTTTTTTAATCTTGAGATTGAGAGTCCCTTGTCCTCTGATTCACATCATTACTTAGAAAAATAAACAATAGATTCAAGGAAAAAGAAATTCATTTTTGGAACTTCTGTTCTGAGGGCTCAGGAACATACCGTCCACCTGCGTCATCCCCCTCGGAGTATTTCATCATGTCATTTTAAACCATGAGTCGTAAAATCCCTTCCCCTCTCGGCCATGGTGCACGTTCCGGGCAAGATAGTGAGTCCGCAGTGAGAGTCGGAGCTGCCCAGCACGTGAGTGGAAGAGCAGCCTCACATGGACCGTGGACCGTTCCACGTGGACCGTTCGGCTCAGCGTTGGTGGCTGGGTGTGATAGCTTATGTCTAAAATTCATGCAGCTGGTATAAGGATTAATGCCGGAGTCTTTTTTTCCCCCCATTTAACTAAGTTTTGTTATTTCTCTTAATAATACTGGAGTAAAGCACATTCATTGTAGAAATTTTAAAAAGCCTCAGGGTGAGAAACACACCTTGTCGATCCATCACCACCAGGAACATTGTGGTGTGTTTCTTTTCCCTCCTGTCTTCCTTCCTTTGGGTTATGATTACTCGGCAGATGGTTTTCTAGCTGCTTTTTTTCTACTTATGAATGGTTTTCCATGTAATTAAATATCTTAAACTCTGATTGATAACAGCTACATTTATATCTCATATACAAATAACTTTGGTTACTTGCCCAAAGGGTAAATTCATTCTACTTTTTAAAATAGCTACAAATTTTATTATGAAATAATGCAAAATTGTGAGAAAAGCAGATTTTGTATCTGGTCGCCACCCATCTCTTCCTTCTGATACCTCCCCTTGTCCTGGTGTACAACACATACCACACCCTCATGGAGGGGGTCTGTTCAGGCTCACCTCTTCCAGAACAATCAGATGCTTGAAAATCAGACCTTTCTCCTGAACTCAGTTGACACTTTTATTTCAGGGCATTCTTCAGAAATTCTACTCTTTCCTAGATATTTTCATTTCAAAGGGGATACTGAAAATGCAGAGAAGCAGATCTCTCACCAAATTTTAGGTAGTACATCCTCAGCGCATGTGCGGCAGGCATCCTTTGGAGGAGACGTACCACTCTGTCAACGTTTGTGGCCAGTTCTGTTTAGGGACCATAATTGTTTCCCAATTATCTCATAATTTTGGCACCTGTCTCCCCAGTAATATGGTCAGTTCCTTATTTATTTTTTTTCTGTGCCATATGACTTTATTTTTTTAAATTAATTTTTATTGGAGTTCAGTTGCTTTACAATGTTGTGTTACAGTTCCTTTAATAGAGGTCCAAGGAGGGAAATTTCTTGTCCCTGTTCAAAGCTTAATACGAGTCTCAGAATGTTGCCAATAATAATGGTGACAACGACGATTATAAAAAGCAGTTTACTTAATTGGAGTGGTCAGATGGACACCCAAACTTGAGACTGTGAGATGTGTCCAGTCTCAGCAAGGAAGGGATATTTCTTCTAATACTATACCCAGGGCAGAAGTCACATGGAGGAAGGCCAGTGTAGGCGAATTTATTAGGCAAATTTGCCTGATGAAAGAGAGATTGGGTGACAAGAAGCAGAATAGTTAGGCTTATGTCTAGGGTTAGGACATCTTGGGTACATGAAGTGAATTTTGAGATAATATACCCCAGAGTCATAATGTTGTCAGAATTGTTATTGAGCCTGGCATTCTTTTCTGTTGAACCAT
Source organism: Physeter macrocephalus (assembly GCF_002837175.3). Taxonomy (NCBI): domain Eukaryota; kingdom Metazoa; phylum Chordata; class Mammalia; order Artiodactyla; family Physeteridae; genus Physeter; species Physeter macrocephalus. The sequence continues at coordinate 2,238,287 of NC_041217.1, forward strand.
ATCCAGTGAAACAGATAACCCTGGTCCTCAGAGGCATATTTCCACGAGTGGAAAATGAGTAACACTCTCTGTTAAGTAACGGAGACAAGAACAAGCCTGACGTCACACGCCTTGGCCATTCCTCCTCCTCTCCTGAAAGCGTTTTTTGTCTTCTGACAAACTCTTACCCATCCTTCAAATTCAATTCAAATTTCCTTTCAAACACTTACCGATGCCCCAGCCTAACTCTGTGAACCCTAAGTCTCTTCCACTTCAGTGTTTTCACAACATTCTTGATCTTCTTTGTTTTTTAACTTTTTATTTTATATTGGCGTATAGCTGACGGTTTCAGGTGCACAGCAAAGAGACTCAGCCATACAGGTACACGTATCCATTCTCCCCCAAACTCCCCTCCCATCCAGGATGCCACATAACATTGAGCAGAGTTCCCTGTGTTATACAGAAGGTCCTGTTGGTTATCCATTTTAGATATAGCACTGTGTACAACATTCTTGTGCTGTGTTCACAAATATTTAATTATCACATGTAGGCATCATGCTGTCATTGAATGTCCCCCAGCCCCACTGTCCTGCGAACTCATCAGGTGTAGGGACCATGTTCTGTTTTGCCTTGCATGCCGGGGACTTATCACCATCCATTGCCCACAGTAGGGATACAACAAATTTTGTCAAGGGAATGAATGATGTTCCACAAACCATGTTGCAGGTTTTTGATGAAGCCAGTAAAGCCAAGCACAGAGCTGGGGTACATTCTGCTCTCTTTCTTGGGCTGTTTCGGTCAGGACGCACACACGGATTGGGATGTTTGGTCAGGACGCACACGCGGATTGGGGTGTTTCGGTCAGGACGCACACGCGGATTGGGGTGTTTGGTCAGGACGCACACGCGGGTTGGGCTGTTTCGGTCAGGACGCACACGCGGGTTGGGGTGTTTCGGTCAGGACGCACACGCGGACTGGGGTGTTTCGGTCAGGACGCTCACGCGGATTGGGGTGTTTCGGTCAGGACGCACATGCGGGTTGGTGTTTGGTCAGGACGCACACGCGGATTGGGCTGTTTCGGTCAGGACGCACACATGGATTGGGGTGTTTAGCCTCAGCGTGTGACTAATAAGGCCGTGTTTTCCTTGTTGCCCATCCCTTGCCTTAGATCCCCCCCCTCGAGCCCTAAAGGCCAGTTTCCTATTTCTAAGCATATGGAGCCCGTTCCCACCACAGAGGCCTTTTCTCTTTCGGCTCCCTCTGACTGGAATAATTTTCCGCCAGTTATTTGCAGGACTCAGTTCGTTGCTCCATTATGTCTCATATTCTCAAAGACCACCCCTCTCACCTTATTCTCTCTCTCCTGATTTAGATTTCTGTATAACACTTTCACTGTTTGCTCTTACAAGGCACACTTTGTTCCTGCGTGTTTCTTGTTGGTATCCTCTCCTAGAGTATATCCTCAGGGACACATGGACTGTTTGTTTTTTTTTTTTTTTGCATTGCTCCATCCCCAGCACACAGCACAATGTGTAGTTTAAGGTAGCTTGTAATTAAATATTTGTTGAATGTTCAGTGAGCTTGCCTGCTCTGTCTGGGTCTGAGAACCGGGTGACGGCTTAGATGAACTGAGTTTGCACCGGTATGCAAAAGGCAATTTTCTTTCAAGAAGAAAAGTGAAGGAATTTTTTTATTGTAGCATAAAAATCATGGAAATGTCAATATTTCTCTTAAAAATCCCATTAAGTAACTCTTATTCCAGTTACTTAAATATGTCCAGTGGTTTTTGACAGCAATACAAAAGCAATGCCATGAAAGAGGAGTCGATATTTTCAACAAATGGTGCTAGAGAAATAGGACATCAGTGGCAGATAAATGAACCTCAGATGAAGCCCCCCAATTATCTCAAAATGTATCATGCAAAATAGGAAATGCAAATCTATCAAACCTTCAGGAGAAACATAGGAGAAAAATTTGGGAACCTAGGGCCAGGCAAAGAATTTATAGACGTGACACCCCAAGAACAATTCAGAAAAGGAAAAATTGAGAAACTGGACCTCATCAAAGTGAAAAACATTGGCTTTGTGAAAGACCCCATGAAGAAGATGAAAAGATAAGCTACAGATTGGGAGAAAATATTTGCAAATCACATATCTGACAAGTGCCTTGTACCTAGACTGTGTAAAGGCCTCTCAAAACTCAACAGTAAAAAACAAAAAGCCGCCCCCCCGCCAAAAAAAGAACACACACTCGAACAATCCAATTAGAAAACAGACACAAGATATGAAAAAGGGTTTACAGATGGCAGATAAGCACATGAAAAGGTGTTCAACATCATTAGTCATTAGGGAAATGCAAATTAAAATTTTAGCGAGATATCATTACACAACTATCAAAAGGGCTAAATTAAAATATAGTGACTACCCCGAAAGCCGACAGGGATGAGAAACTGGATGACTCAGACCTTGCTGGTTGGAATATTCGATAGTGCCTCCGCTCTGGAGAAGAGTTTGACAGGTTGTTTTTGTTTTTTTTTTAAACTACACATGCACTTATCGTATAACCCAGAATTTTCACTCTTGGACATTTATCCCAGAGAGATGAAAACTTACCTTCATGTAAAAATCTGCAAGTGAATATTCATAGCAGCTTTACTTATAATAGCCCCCAAATGAAAATAACCCAAAGTCCTTCAACAGTTGATGGTTAAACCAACCGTGGCAGCACATCCAGGCCGTGGAACAGTCCTCGGCAATAAAAGGGAATAAACCACTGATGTTTGGATGGATCTCAGGGGAATTTTTCTGAATTAAAAAAATGACATTCTGTATGATTCCGTTTAGGTAACAGTATTAAAACAACAAAATTATAATGATGGAGAACAGATTAGTGGCTGTCAAAGTTCAGGGAAGGGGAGGGAGGAAGGGGTTGTTAAGGAATGAAGGGGTGGGAGAGGGGACGCTTTGCTGTTCCGGGTTTTGATTATGGTAGTGATTACACAAATGTGCACACGTGATAAAATTGCATATAACTACACACACACACACACACGCACGCGCGCGTAAACCAGTGCATTATAAAACTGGTGAAATCGGAAGAGCGTGACTCTAATTTAGAGCTGATGGACTAAAAGCAGGAGAATTAGTTTGTCAATCAGCTTATTTGGGTGTTACAGAGACCCAGCAAGAGGTGCACGTCTTTGCAAAATGGCACCTACCTAGATACAAAAGAGGAAATTTCCCGCTAGCGTGTTGGTTTCCCAGGGCTGCTGCAGCAAATTACTACGAATTGGGTGGTTTAAAACACCAAAGTTTATTCTCTCACAGTGCTTGAGGCTAGAAGTTTGAAGGCAGGGTGCTGGCAGCGCTGGGTTCCCTTTAAGGCTCCCTTTGGCAGATCGTTGGCGTCTCTCTTCCTCTGGGTCTTTCCTCTTATGAAGACACCAGTTGTTGGATGAGGGCCCATCCTAATCTAGTCTGACCTCATCTTAACTTGATTCCATCTACAAAGACCCTATTTTCCAAATAAGGTCACAGTTAGAGGTACTGGGGTTTGGGACTTGAATACATCTTTTCGAGGGACACCATTCAACCCCCAATGGCTGTCATTTTTTTCTTTAGAAACGTAATAAAGGACAAAATCTTGCACCAGTCTTGAGGTAACATGGATCTATTAGTTGTGGCCAGGTATTACCTTAGAAAACATGCGTGTCTGTCTACATGGAAAGTATCGGTGGCCATTTGCTGGTTCGGGGGAGCAGTAAGGGAAAGTCCAGTCAACACCCCCTCCCTGGAAAGGGAGGACAGCATCTATATTGCTAGGATCCTTGCCAGCTTTCTCTGCTTCAACACCTATTACCCAGGTCACAGATCCTGTGAATAACAAATTCAAGATACAGTGTTTCTGTGATTCAAGCTCAGTTTGCCCCTAAGGAAAACGCCTTTCTTTGTGGACACGTCTGAGCGTGTGACAGTCTAGTCAGTATCACTGCTTAGTTTGCTTTTTGAGCCAACACAGGCATTCGTTTTAGGTAAACACCATTTATACGGTGAAAAATGGGGATAAAACATGTCTTCCACTACGATGCTTCTAACTGGGACAGGAAATCAAATCAAGAGCCCGAAGCACATTCCTTCTGGAAAATCTGTTAAAGGAAGAAAGTTCCCTGAGGGATTTTTAATCGTCCTGCACAGGACTTTTTTTTTTTTTTTTTTTCTTGAGGGTCATTCAAAAAAAAATCTGTACACACTGCCCAGTAGGGCACTTATGGGGAAAATTTATAATGCTTCAGCATTAAGATGCAAAAGGCCCTGTCATGCTAAAAGATATAGGATCACTGTCCTTGTTGAATAAGAAGAGTTGCAGATGTGCTCGGAGCTCCCGGCTTGCTAGAAGGAGTTAGCAGTGGCAGGGAGCAACCGAATTCAAAAGTTCTGCAAACGGGACTAACCCAAGGAAAACAAATTGGGGTGGAGCAAGGGAATCGGTTTTTTTCTTTCCGTAAGGAAAATTGCTTTCTTGTGTTTCCAGAACCCAGGAACCAAGAGGCTGGGTCCCGCTGGCTTTCCTGTTTCCACTTAGTGGCCTGTGCGTGGATGCATCTCTCATAGCAATGCTAGTTATTTGCATTCATGCCTTCCTTCATTCACTCAAAATTATTTGTAGGGCAGGTGCCAGACGTTTTGCTGGGAAACCACAGTCACAGACTCATATAGGCCACCCAAATCACTAGGGACCACATGACACTCTTAGGCGAGGGGAAAGAGAAGGCAGGGCAGCCAGAGCCCAGGAAAGGAGAGTGAGCTTCCATGGATAGTGGTGGAGATACTGATATTTGGGTTTGACTGAAAAATCCTTTCATCAGTCTTAGTATCAGGATGAGATGGAGTCAGTTGTCTGCTCTGTAGGCAAAACGGGGCTGGAGAACTGAGTTCCGTAATTGGAGATAAATTTCCCCTCTGCACACCGAAGTTATAGCGAAAGCACTTTGGCCTCTTCGTCCCAGACATAATCCTTTCAAAAGCTACCTCGGCTGCTGCGATTAGAGCAGGGCAGCAAGAGTGAAAACAGGAAGACAGTTTGGAGGACCCTGGTTGGTGGTTCGTAGAGAGAGACGAAAGTGGATAGATTCAGATCTGTTTTGGGGGTGGAGCTGGCAGGCCTCCCTGTTGAACTGAGTGGATGTGGTTGAGCAAGAGGAGCAAGAGATTTAAAGAGGCCCCCCTGGGTCTTTGGCTTGAGCAGCTAGAGGGTGATATTGCCTTTTACCGGGAAATCAAAGACCAGGGAGCGTCAGGTCATGATGGGAAGGGGCACGGCATCTTTGAGGAATCGCAGAAAGAAATATGACTGGAGGATGGAAATGCGGGGGGAAGAGGTTGTTCAAAGATAGGGTTGCACTTGGACCATCAGGACCTGTCTTTATTTCCAGGGAAAATGAAATCTCTCTCTCTCTCTCTCTCCCCCTTCCCCTGCCTCTCTCTCTCTCTCTCTCTCTCTCTCCCCTCCGATGATTAGATGTAGTTAAGGTCTTGCTTCTGTACTGTTTTTCTTGTGAAGCTAAAAGTCTTAAGTATATTAAGAAATAATTGTATTGTTCCTCTACTTCAAAAAAAGTTGCTTCTGTGTTATCTTATTCAGTCCTTTTAACAAAACTGAAAAAAAAAAACCCAGAAAGAGATTCATTATTATTATTATTATTGTTTTTTGCGGTACGCGGGCCTCTCACTGTTGTGGCCTCTCCCGTTGCAGAGCACAGGCTCCGGACGCGCAGGCTCAGCGGCCATGGCTCACGGGCCCAGCCGCTCCGCGGCATGTGGGATCTTCCTGGACCGGGGATCGAACCCGTGTCCCCTGCGTCGGCAGGCAGACTCTCAACCGTTGCGCCACCAGGGAAGCCCATATTATTATTATTTAATAGTTGAGACAACTAAGTGCAAAGCAGTTCATCCAGAAGATGCTGTGGTGTTGGACGCTGCCCTTCCCTGCTTGCTGGATGACAGTTACCATGAGGAACCATGAAGAAAAGGACATGCTTTGTCTCCGATGCAGAGACTGAAGGGGCACCTGGCAGAAATCTCCAACAGCCTGCAGGGCTCTTCTCCATGAACCGCATGTGTCATCTGTTGCTCCAAAGAGCACATGAAGAATCCAGCTGGGCAGGTTGACACACGAGACCTGTGCTTAGAGAGACAGGTTGGTGGGTGAGTTGAAGACCCCAAGGTGATCCCACAGTTGCTTAGGTAAGAGACCATGGCATCTTACGTGGGGATGGGTGTAATGGAAAGATGCAGATATCCTGAAATGAGTCAGAACAGGAGAGAGGGCACAGAGAGAAGGAACACTGAGGAGGTAGCCTCGAGAAGGCTTCTAGAGTGACTGGACAGGCGCACCTGGGATGGAGCAGCAATGTACGTTTCTAGCTTGGTTCACTGGATAAACGTTCATCCACATAGAAAGTGTAGGGCTTCCCTGGTGGTGCAGTGGTTGAGAGTCCACCTGCCGATGCAGGGGACATGGGTTCGTGGCCCTGTCCGGGAAGATCCCACATGCAGCGAAGTGGCTGGGCCCGTGAGCCATGGCCGCTGAGCCTGCGCGTCCGGAGCCTGTGCTCCGCGACGGGAGAGGCCACAGCAGTGAGAGCCCCGCGTACTGCAAAAAAAAAAAAAAAAGAAAACATAGGAAGTGTACCAGACACACTCTTCTCACCCCAGTTGTAAACATAGGCATATTGTACCCACAGTACTCATTTTCTCAGGATTCCTATACTTAAAAATCTCATTCTTACTAAGTTTACTTGTTTTTAATGACGGGATTCAGAAATAATGTGTGTCTCATACAAATGGCCAACAGGCACATGAAAAGATGCTCAACATCGCTAATTATTAGAGAAATGCAAATCAAAACTGCAATGAGACATTACCTCACACCGGTCAGAATGGCCATCATTAAAAAGTCTACAAATAATGAATGCTGGAGAGTGTGTGGAGAAAAGGGAACCCTTCTACATTGTTGGTGGGAATGTAAATTGGTGTAGCCACTATGGTGAACAGTATGGAGTTTCCTTAAAAAAACTAAAAACAGAGCTATCATATGATCCTGCACTCCCACTCCTGGGCATATATCTGGAGAAAACTATAATTTGAAAAGATACAGGCACCCCAGTGTTCACAGAAGCACTGTTTACAATAGCCAGGACACGGAAGCAACCTAAGTGTCCATCAAGAAATGAATGGATAAGGACGATGTGGTACATATATACAATGGAATATTACTCAGCCATAAAAAAGAATGAAATAATGCCATTTGCAGCAACATGGATGGACCTAGAGATGATCATACTAAGTGGACTTAAGTCAGACAAAGACAAATGCCATATGATATCATTTATCTGTGGAAATCTAAAATATGACACAAGGGTGAACTTACCTGTGAAACAAACAGACTCACATACATAGAAAACAAACTATGGTTACCAAAGGGGAAAAAGGTGGGGAATAAATTAGGAGTTTGGGATTAACATGTACATACTACCGTGGATAAAGTAGATAAACAAGGACCTACTGTATAGCACAGGGAACTATATTCAATATCCTGTAATAAACCATAATGGAAAAGAATATAAAAAAGTATATATATATGTGTGTATAACTGAACCACTGTGCTGTACACCAGAAACTAACACAACATTGTAAATCAACTATACTTCAATTTAAAAAAGAAATAATGTGAGTCTCTTGAAAACAAGAATTTCTTTCTTCTTTTTTTTTTAATCACCTGAGACACTAGAGAGATAGCAAACTTTTTTTTATTCTCTTTCCCTTGACCATCCAACTTAGCTCTCTACCCCTTTTAAATGAGGGCTTAAGTAATTCATTGCCAGAATTGTTATTTACGATTAAGATTCACATTTAATTTTTTTCTGCACATGGCACTTTGAAGAGGTGCCGAGCAGTACTGAGGGGCTGCACCTTATGAATGGAATTCAAGCTCTCTCCATTTGACTACAAACCTACATAACCGCGGAGATCGACGGCTAATTACAGTAGTCGGCTGTCTCCATTACAAAGTCAATAGCAAAGTTAGTGCCCTTATGGAACACTTCAATATAATTGACATCTGTTTTAAAATCTGGTAGAATAAACTTCCCCTTACTCTTGTATTTATGTGTGTGCTGAAAATAATCAGGGAGCTATTGAAAACAAGCCATATGTTCAATGACAACAAATGCTTTTCATAGTCTCTCTGGACACATACTTCATTTGGAGTACACCAGATGATTAATGCAGATTATTTTACAATTTCCACGTGGATAAAAGGATTTCAGATACACCCTCTTCTCACCTCAAGTGCATTGTTGACTGACGTGCACTTCTGGTGTTTATTGGTACCTAAAATAAAAGAGCAGAGCATATGTTTGCTGAGACAGCAGTCACAGAGGGGCGAGACAGTGGGTCAGAGCTGGCGAAGATTTATTTCCTCTGGTTACAGATTGCACAGTTATTCTTGTATTTATTTGGTTGTTTAGAAGGAAGAGAACAGAAGAGTATCCCTGGAACATTCTCTTCGCCCCAAACATCCAGCGTTCAAGGAAATATGAAGTAAAAAACGTCTGAGAAAGGAAGAATGTTTAAAAACATTCTGGTCAGTAAGTGATTACTACTAATAACGGTGCTAATCATGTAAAGAATTTAAAGATGAAGATGAGCAAATCTGGTTACACAGGACATGTCTGCTCGTTCAGTCACTTATTCCCCATTTGCATGTTAGAGACCCCAAGTAATAATGTACTTCTTTTTTTTAGATACTAATTTTTATTTATTTAATTTAAAATTTTTAATTTTATATTGGAGTGTAGTTGGTTTACAATGTTGTGTGAGTTTCAGGTGTACAGCAAAGTGATTAAGTTATACATATTCATATATCTATGCTTTCTCAGATTCTTTTCCCATATAGGTTATTACAAGACATTGACTGTAGTTCCCTGTGCTATACAGTAGGTTCTTATTGATTATCTATTATATATATAATAGTGTATATTTGTTAATTCCAGCCTCCTAATTCCACCTTTTCCCTTTGGTAACCATAAGTTTGTTTTCTAAGTCTATGTGTCTCTACTTCTTGACATCTTTTCATCCCTTCTGGGTTTGTTAAAATAGTTACCTTTTAATATTTAATTTAAAAATATTTTTATAATATTCTGAAATATCAATACAGTGGAATTTCTCTGCACCTCCTTTTATTTCATATTTGCTATCTTGAATTTCCCTTCTTAGAGGGAGTTGACTCATTCTCCGTGGGCATTGATCTGCTAATCTTTATGGCAGATATTGTAATACCTCCCTCTCAGGGACCCAATGAGCTCAGAATGAGATAATTATGTGACAATGCCTGAAATAGAGCAGTTCTAAGTAAAGATTTTTTCTCCTTCCTTCCTCTCTTCTTTCTTCACTTACTTATTTTCTTATTTCCTTTCTTCATTCTTCCCTAGTTATAAGTCCTAAATCCATTGTTCTTGAATATTATCTTTCTCAATTTAAAATTTTGACCATAGGACTTCCCTAGTGGTGCAGTGGTTAAGAATCCGCCTGCCAGTGAAGGGGACATGGGTTCGATCCCTGGTCCGGGAAGATCCCACATGCCACGGAACAACTAAACCTGTGTGCCACAGCTACTGAGCCTGCATTCTAGAGCCTGTGAGCTACAACTACTGAGCCCACATGGCACAACTACTGAAGCCCGTGTGCCTAGAGCCCATGCTCTGCAACAAGAGAAGCCACTGCAATGAGAAGCCCGTGCACCGCAACGAAGAGTAGCCCCCGCTCGCCGCAACTAGAGAAAGCCTGTGCGCAGCAACGAAGACCCAACGCAGCCAAAAATAAATAAATAAATAAATAAATTGAAAAAAAATTTGACCATGGATTTGTCTCAGTTAAAATGAAGAGTAATGACTCTTTTTATGGGGTGGTTGGTGAAAGGAAGGAACAGAGGGAGGAAAGTGGGGAGAGAGGAAGACTTAAGGGAGAGCCTTGCTTTGTTGACACTACTGGTATTTTAAGTTTAGTTTTGTTTCATATTTTTCAACTTCTTAATAAAAAAATAGACTTGGTAAAACATGGAAGACATTCTAGAAATTTGGTAAAATTCTACAAATAAAAGAGTTTCCTATTGAACTACTGTCTACTGTTTAAAAATCTACTGTGCAAGTATGGTGTTGCAGGCATTGACTCATCATATGTATCTAAAAGGGATTTTTTAAAATTGAACTTTTAATCTTTTTTTTTTCAAGAAGATGTTGGGGGTAGGAGTTTATTAATTAATTAATTTATTTTTGCTGTGTTGGGTCTTCGTTTCTGTGCGAGGGCTTTCTCTAGTTAGGGCAAGCGGGGGCCACTCTTCATCATGGTGCGTGGGCCTCTCACTATCGCGGCCTCTCGTTGCGGAGCACAGGCTCCAGACGTGCAGGCTCAGTAGTTGTGGCTCATGGGCCTAGTTACTCCCCGGCATGTGGGATCCTCCCAGACCAGGGCTCGAACCCGTGTCCCCTGCATTAGCAGGCAGATTCTCAACCACTGCGCCACCAGGAAAACCCTACTTTTAATTTTTATTTTGAGATAATTGTAGGTTCACAATGCGTTGTAAAATAGAATACAGAGCGAGCCCAGTTTCCCCAAGTTGTAACACCTTGTAAGACTCTGGGACTCCAGGATAGAGACCAGATACTCATCATTTTCATCACCACAGGGATCTCTTGTGTTGTCCTTCTACAGCCACATTTCTTTCCTTTTCATTCCTTCCCCTTCTCAGCCCCTGGGAAGCACTGATCTGTTCTCTATGTCTCCCAATCCATTAACGTGGTATGTCTCTCCATTTATTTAGATTTTTTTTTTTTTCTATCTTTATTGGAGTATAATTGCTTTATAATGTTGTGTTAGTTTCTGCTGTACAACAAAGTGAATCAGCTGTATGTATACCTATATCCCCATATCCCCTCCCTCTTGAGCCTCCTTCCCACCCTCCCTATCCCACCTCTCTAGGTCATCACAAAGCATCGAGCTGATCTCCCTGTGCTATGCAGCAGCTTCTCATTTCTTTCATCAGTATTTTGTAGCTTTCAGAATACATTCCCTGATCTTGGTAATCAGTCTACAATGTATATGTATATCAAATCATAACATTGTACACTTTAAATATATATAATTATATTTGTCAATTATTCTTCAATAAAGTTAAAAAAAGAATGTAAGTCCTGTACATGTTTTGTCAGGTTCATATCCAAGTATTTAATTTTTTTTTGAGTTGTGGAAATGGTATCCTATTTTTTTTCTTTTTAAAAATATTTATTTAATTGATTTATTTGGTTGCATCGGGTCTTAGTTGCAGCAGGTGGGCTCCTTAGTTGTGGCATGTGAACTCTTAGTTGTGGCATGCACGTGGGATCTAGTTCCCTGACCAGGGATCGAACCTGGGCCCCTTGCATTGGGAGCGTGGAGTCTCAGCCACTGCGCCACCAGGGAAGTCCCTGGTATTGTATTTTTAATGTTGATGTCCCTATGCTCACTGCTAGTATACAGATATATCACTGATTTTGAAAGTTTTTCTTGTATCCTGAAATCTTGCTGAACTCATGTATTAGTTCTAGAAGTTTTCTTGTAGATTCCTTGAGATTTTTTACATAGACAATCATATTATCTTCAAATAAGGATGGTTTCATTTCTTCCTTTCTGATCTGTATGCCTTTTATTTCTTTTTCTTGCCATATTGCAGTGGGCAGAAGTCCCAGCTCTATGTTGAATAGGAGTAGCAAATGTGGAGATTCGTGTCTTGTTCTCAATCTTAGGGGAAGCATTTATTCTTTTATTTATTTATTTATTTATATTAGTAGTAGTAGTATTTTTACTGAAACTGATTTATTTTCAATAGCTAATGACTCTATCCGTGAGAAAATCAGGTTGACAATACGTCTAAGGGTTTTCAAATTTAAGGAAGCATTTAGTCTTTAGCATTAAGTATAACATTGACTATAGTGTTTAATTTTTATTTTTTGTACGTACTCTTTATGAAGTTGAGGAAGTTCCACTGCCTTGTTTTTCTGAGAATTTTTTATCATGAGTGAATATGCAATTGTCAAGTCCTTTTTGTCATTGATTGGTATGACCATGTGAATTTTCTTCTTTAGCCTGTTTATGTGGTGGATTATATTAATTGATATATTGGATTTTTTTTTTTTTTTTTTTTTTGGCCATGCCACACTGCATGTGGGATCTTAGTTCCACAGCCAGGGATCGAACCTGTGCCCCCTTCAGTGGAGGCACAGAGCCCTAACCACTGTACCACCAGGGAATTCCCTGATTTTTGGATATTGGACCAGCCTTACATCACTGGAATAAAACCCACTTGGTCATGATATATAGTTTTTTCCATATATCACTGAATTCTGTTTGTTAGTTTTTTCTTAAGGAATGTTACATTTATAGTGCACTGTCTTTGTCTAGTTTCAGTATCAGGGTAATACTAGTTTTATAAAATGATTTGAGAAATATTCTCACCTCTTATGTTTTCTGAAGAGATTGTGTAAGATTGGTGTTAATTGTCCTTTAAATGTTTTGTAGAATTCTCCAGTGAAACCCTCTGGGCCTAGAGATTTCTTCTTTGGGAGTTTTTTAAATTACAAATTCATTTTCCCTGATAGCTGTAGAACCATTCCAATGATTTATTTCATATTGGATGAACTGTAATAGTTAGTGGTTTTTGAAGAATGGGTCTATTTCATTTGAGTTGTTCAATTCATGTGTGTAGAGTTGTTTATAGTGTTCCCTTATCCTTTTACTGTCTGCAGGGTCTGCAGTGATACCCCAACACTGTTTTATTCCTAGTATTGTCCTCTCTTTTGTTTTTGTCAGTTTTGCTGGAAGTTTGTCAATTTTACAATCTTTTCAAAGAACAAGCCTCTTCATTTCATTGATTTCCTCAATTATTTTTCTGTTTTCAATTTCATTGATTTCTGCTCTTATCTGTATTTTTTCCCTTTTATTTGCTTTGGGCTTATTTTGCTCTTTTTCTAGGATCTTGAGATGGAAGTTTAGATTATTGATTTGAGACTTTTTCTTTGTTCTAATGTATTTTTCTAATATCATTTTTCATTGAGTTTTAGGCTTCTTGGTTCTTTTATTTTATTAGGACCTGGACATTTTGCATATTAAGTTCTGAGATTCCAGATCTTATTTAAATCCTCTGTTTTAATTGGATTTCTCTGGTAACACTCAGGCTGGGGGAGGGGGGGTGCCTGATTACTGCTAGGTTTATTTTTTTTTATAAAGATTTTTTTTTGATGTGGACCATTCTTATATATTTTTAGGAGTATTTTTAAAAAGTTTTATTTATTTATTTTTGGCTATGTTGGGTCTTCGCTCCTGTGCGCGGGCTTTCTCTAGTTGCAGTGAGCAGGGGGGCTACTCTTCATTGCGGTGCACAGGCTTCTCATTGCAGTGGCTTCTCTTGTTGCGGAGATAGGCTCTAGGCGCACAGGCTTCGTAGTTGTGGCATGCAGGCTCAGTAGTTGTGGCTCACGGGCTCTAGAGTGCAGGCTCAGTAGTTGTGGCGCAGGGGCTTAGTTGCTCCACGGCATGTGGGATCTTCCCAGACCAGGGCTCAAACCTGTTTCCCCTGCATTGGCAGGCGGATTCTTAACCAGTGCGCCATCAGGGAAGCCCCATGTGGACCATTTTAAAAGTCTTTTTATTGAATTTGTTACATTATTGTTTCTGTTTTACATTTTGGTTTTTTGGCCTTGAGGCATGTGGGATCTTAGCTCCCCAACCAGGGATCGAACCTGCATCCCCTGCACTGCAAGGCGAAGTCTTAACCTCTGGACTGCCAGGGAAATCCCCGGGCTAGGTTTAACTGTAAGTGCAGCTTCCCCTTGGCCTCTGTTGACGGCAGAGGTGGAGAGTCCTCATCATTGCTGGAGGGGGTGGGAGTTCTGGCTCACTGACACCTCCCTGCCAGGGAGGTGTAAGAGCACCTCTTTACCACTTTCTCCCCCTCTGCTCCCCACTCTGTGTCTACTGCCAGCACAGGGGGCGTTGACCTCCTTTCCTCTGGGTGATGATAGTGGTCCTGACTCTCTGCTAGACCTCCTCTAACACCAGCCCAGAGGAGAGGGGAGGATGCTCCATTACTGCCAAGTAGGGGGGGACGTCTAGGCTCCCATGTGGTCTCCACTGACTCCATGAAAGGGGGGCTCACTTTTGGCAGGTGGGGCTGAATGTCCCAGCTCCCTACTTGGTCTCCTCTGACATCACCCTTGAGGGCATGTGGGGGTGCCTCAGCAGTCTTGTGAAGGTGGACTCCAGGCTCCCCACTTGGCCGTTTTAAAGATTTTTATACAATTTTTAGAGGTTGCTTTCCATCTACAGTTATTACAAAATTATTGGCTCTATTCCCCGTGTTGTACAGTACATCCTCGAGCCTGTCTTACGCTCCATATTTTGTACCTCCCACTGCTCCCACCTCTATAGAACCCCTCCCTCCCGTCCTCCCCGTCCCCAAACCCGTGGCCTTTGCTGGCACGGGTGGGTGTGGGACCACAGTTTTCCTGGTGGTGTTTGATGGGAGTAGAGTGGTTATTGTCTAAAAGTTTTGTTTGTCTGCTTGTTTGTTTTGGTCTTGCTAGTCTTACCCTGCCCTGATCGTTTGGCTAGAAGGAGCAGGATTTTCTTTCTTTTTTGGGGGTTTCTGCGTTGGCCTTTCCAGGTTGCCAGCTTCTTTGGCAAATCTGGGCTACATGGGGGAGAAACAATCCAGGGGACTCACACTGTGCTGTTTCTTTAGTCCTAAGTTCCCCTGCTGGGCTGTCTGCCTCTTCACTCCAACTTTCAGTTTTCTGTTTGTTTTATAGATAACACCCAGGACTTGTAGTTGAACTTAGTGGGAAGAATAGGAGAAAAATATGTCTACTCCATCTTCCTAGAAGTGGAAGTCTCCTCAAATAGAAATTTTGGGACAAATATTCACTTAATTTTGTTCAGCGCTTCCTCTAGGCAGTGGTTTCAAACATTGACATTCATCTTTTGACCTCTACCCCCTTCTCCCACACATTTTTTTTTTTTAAAAGAGCAAGTACATCTGAGGTTAACTAAAGTCAGAAGTGGCAGTACAGCTTGTGGTATTTTTTACTGTAGTATTTAGATTGGTTCTGAATTCTTCAATATAATGCTTATTAATTATTAGTTAATTCTGTTAGGGAAGATGGCATTATTAGTAATAACATGGATTTTTGCCTGCTAGGTAATGTTCAAGACTATTTCGCATCTAAACATTATTGAAGTTGCTCACAAGGGACAGATAATTTAATATTGACACAACCTTAAATAAATTGAAAAAGCATAAATCAGAGTAATGAGATTCATAAAGCTGCTAATATTAATGGCAAAACCTTTTGGGAAGCATGATATAAAATCAAAGAAACTAGGAACCCTAGATGTAAATGATGAAACTAGTTAATGATTAAAAAATTGGTTATTTTTTGTTTCAATCTCTTTTCAAGCCAGACTACCTCCTCAGAAAATGTGCAGATCTTTACCAACTGTAATCAGGAAATAGAATGCAGAATTCTCAGAAAGAAAAAACAGGGTTGAAATCTATAGAGAATAAAATATACTACTTTTGGTTTTGCATAGAAGGAATCAAGACAGCGCTAAACTTTCTTTCTGAAATACCTGTGTTTACACATCTGTAAATTGGTGAAAATTACCAAGTGACTTTCCTAGTCTAAGTACGTTGCAAATTTGTTTATGATTGAATTATTAGTGGCCTTTAGTGTGCTGACACTGAAGATAGATTTTCGTAGTACTGACCTTTTCAGCAAAAACATTGGTGGTGGTGTTGAGGTCACGTTGACCTTTCCCAGCTCAACAAGGTGTAACCCCAAAAGCCACAGGCGTCGGCCTTCCTACCAACCGTGTTCTCACCAGAGGAACTGAACCCTGTTGTCTCCATACCCACCCAGAAGAAAGCTGCTTTCACAGATGCACAATGTACTGCTCAGGTCTCCAGTCAGTGAATTAGGAAGTGGGGCTTATTGTTAACAATCCCATACAGCCCTCAAAGCCATTCAAGTGGAGGGTCGAAATAACACCCATATAATTCAGGACAAACATTCTTTGGCCTGAAAATACTCAGTTGGGAGTTTCCCTTTAAATCTCGCTGAAAGTGGTCTCAGTTTTGCTTGACCAGTATAATCAGCTCTATGACAATATATTTACATATCTTTTTCTTTCAGGAGCTTCAATTACATCCCTTTCTCTATTTTTTCTAATCTCTGCGACACTGTTTGGAGCCCATGGGTCACGCACGATTACCCGGCTTATGGATTTCTTCCCAAGAAAAACTCAGAAGAGTCATTCATTAGCTGTTTGGCTAGAAACCATCTTCTCTGCTGCTCACTTATTATCTATCTGAACATACTTGCTGTCTGGCTTTGTGTGGTTATGCATATCCTAGGAAATACTTAGCTTTCTAGGTATCTTCTTTTTTTGTAAAAGATGTGTTTGGGGGGGCTATGCCTGTATAACATATATTTACTTACTTTGTATCTCTGCATAAACCCCCCACTATCACCCTTCCGTGCTCAATCTATCGACAGCTGTATTGCTCAGGGAAGTCTGCATTGGAGATCTAAATTTTGAAAATACATAGCATAAGATAGCATTTAAAAGAACGAGACAGGGAGAGATTCTTAGGTAGACAAGGTCTAGGATCAAGTGATAACTGACATCTATGGCCACGTATTGTAAAAGGGTAGATCCCTGAGAGACAGAAGGAGAGTTGGATGTGGACTAACCCACCACCAGCAGGTGGGGAAGAATGTTAACCTCCCCCTAGGAGCCCCCAAAACCCTATGGGGTAGCCAGGACCTTGGGCGAAAAGAAGGAAGGCAGTGAGAAGGCTGAGAACTTGGAGGAACGTGGATGGAGGTCTAGTCCTGAGGACCAGAGAGGCCAGTCGGGGGCAATGCAAGTAGAAAGAAAATGAAGTGTCGAGTTGGGTATCTCTACTCTTTTTTTTTTTTAGAGTTTTACAAATCTTCAAATCTATTTATAGAATAAAACTTGTATTTGTGCATTTATATTATATATTTTTAGAAAATATTTGTATATTTATAATGCATATTTATAGAGTACAAATGCATGAAAGTGTGATTGAAAAATATGTATAACTCTTGGACTTAGTGACTCCATGAATGTAGGGGTTATGTACCTTTTCGAATTAATATATTCTTTTTTTTTAACATCTTTATTGGAGTATAATTGCTTTAGAATTAATATATTCTTATTGGAGCATTTGTTAATACAGTTTCAAAATTTCTTTATGTTTTTGTACATAACAAATGGAAAATGTGCTCCTGTTCTAAATCCAAGTCACCACTGGGTATCTCTACTCTTTAGGGTCTAGAAAGAGAGGGAAGGAGGATGGGTAGGTCTATTTCTAAGTTATCCATTTTAGCTGTGGGTTCTGGGGCAAGTTACATAAACTCTCTAGTTGCTCATTTGTTAGATGGAGATCATTCTAATAATTCTCACCTAGGAATTAAATGAGATACAGCATGTAAAACATTAGCACAGTGACTGACACCTGGGCAGGACTCAATCTGTTTCGTTCTTCTTATTTCAATATCTTTGAGAAGCATTTATATATTGGCCTCGTGCATCATTTAGTACATATTTGTTGAATGAATAAATATATACATAGTAAAGGTGGAGCAAATCTCAATGCCATTAAGAGAGATTTTAATGATAAACCGTCAAATAAGCACATGTTATATAAAGGCACAAACAAAAAATCTTTCAATATAACAAGACAGTCAAGTTAACTTTTAAGGCATTGGAAAAAAATTGTTGTGTGATTTCTTTGACTTAAGAATCCCAGATTTTCTAAGAGGGTTTACAAGTGAATTTTTAAAAAGTGAACTCTTATAGCAGTAAAAATTGTAGACATTTCATATTTTGCTTCGTTTAAAAAATTCTGTAGTTAATGCTTCTTCAGATATAACTGACTACCATACATCAATACTTGTTCACTTCTCAAATCAATAGCCTGGATGTTTTGGGGGAAAAAAATCTAATTAGTCTCACTGAGGGGTTACCTTGTAACGCAGGGGAAGAGCCCCATTGGCCCTGAGGTATTGACTGGAATGGAAGCCCTCCTTAAGGGCCCCTGCGAGGTCAATTGAAGTGCTCGGGAAACACGTGGGAACCCCAGTAGCTGTAAAGACAACCTCTGTTCTCTCGCCAGGTGCCGTTAGTACCATTTTGTTTACATTTGGTAAGGTATGCACTTCACTTTGGATGCTGGTTTCCTGTAAGTGGGATGCTGTTTGCCCAGAGAGACAGGAATCATCGCATGCAAAACAAAATGTGTCTTGACGTAGATCCTGGGCCGTTAGTAGTTCACTGGAGATGATGCCGACAGAAGGCTGAAGGGAAAATGAAGCGAGGTCAGTGCTCACGTGTTCCGGACGGAGCCTCCACCCCCGCCCCACCCTAACACACTATTCTCTGCATCAGCTCCTCTGGGAACGCCTTTCCCCATCCCTTCACTCGCTGAATTCATAATTCATATCTATCTTTCAAGATCCAAATGTCACTTTCTCTCTGACTCCTCTTCTGTCCGGAGAGCTTTCTCGGTTTTGCTACCAGAGTATCTCCTGTTTGCTGAGGCTGAACTACTTTTCCCAGGCAACCTCACTGTTGCTCCCTGCGACTCCACCCCCCTGACTCCTTGAGCCTGTGCCTGTCTTATTGCCCTTTGTATACCCAGAACTCAGCGCAGGACCTGGCATTTACTTATCCAGTAAAAACCTTTACCTGAGAACCTCTTCCTCTGAATGCATGGATCCCTGGTAAGGTGAATGACGTGGTGCCTCATTGCTCTGATACACGGACCAGTGGTCCTCGCCGGAAGTGTTCTGCCCCAGGCGGATGTTTGGCTGTGGCTTCGGACGTTTTCAGTGGTCACAGCTGAGGGGAGGGTGGTGCTACTGGCATCCCGTGGGCAGAGGCCAGGGATGTTGCTAAACATCCTACCAGGTACAGGACAGGCCCCCGACAGAGAATCATCCTGCTCCAAATGTCAATCATGCTGAGATTGGGAAACCCTGGTCTAGAAGAAAAGAAAGCTGCACAGTCATACTTTCCACGGGGGTCACATCGACCTACACAGTGTCAAGGACTGTTTATATACTTACTGCTACTGTCACGCAGTATCTCCAGCCCGAATCTATGCCTTGAGCTCCTGACCTGTGTCTGTATTTCCACCCCCCGCCCCCGCCTGTTTCCTCCCTTCTGTTTCTTATCATGTTTACTCAGCATTTCCACCTGCACATCTCAAGACACCCAAAACACAGGTCAAAAATAAAATGTATCATTTTCTTGAGAGCTTCCTTCTCAACTACATATATTCTCCTAATTAATGCTCTTGCCATCTACACAGCTGTCCCAGCCCCCAAATTTATATTCACCTTCTACATGAAATAAGCCCTTTTAATAACTCCTAACTCCTTCTCCTCTGTTCAGGACTTTATCACTCTCTTGTCCTGACAACTGCAAGATTCTCCTAAGTGGTCTCCTTGACCCTCTGCATCCACTTCTACATTACTACCAGAATAACTTTTTTTAAGGTATTGCTACTTCAGGATTATAAAATTAATATGCAACCGTTTTAACAATTTGTAAATACCAAGAACAATAAAGAGGAAAATTGTATTCTTTTTTTATGTTACTACCACCCAGCGCATTTCTTTTAGTGCCTTTTCCTATGCAAGTACTCTACATTTCTCATACAAAGTTGGAAATATGTATGTATATATTTGATATATATGTATGTATATATGTACATATGATATGTATATATATATGATATATATGTATATATATATCAAGTCTTTTTCCGCTTGCGTCAAAAATCCTCCGTAACATTACTGAATGCATTCAAAGACAACTGTGTATCTGAACTTGGTTCTAATTATGCAGGGAAACACTTGGATCAGACTCTTCTGGCTGAGAAAGACTGAGCGTGATAAATGAGGTTTGTGCCCGTGCCTCATGGCACTGTAGTATATATCACGTTCTGGTGATACTGTGCATTGAATAACACGGACTGGATGGTCTCTGTGACCCAGGTGCAGTGGTCCCTAGCTCCCATCCAGCTCTGCCCACGCGACGATCTGCTTTTGCGGTACATGTTAAGTTTTAAGACAGTGTAGGTAAAAAAACAAGTCAAATGTGAGAAGCTTCATGTACTATAACCTCGTCTATAAAGCTGAGCTTGGCAGGGGGACAGCCAAGCTTCTCGAATGTCTGTCGGGACCCTCACTGCCTTAGACTTACCATTTGTAATGCTGGCCTTCTGATGAGGTGTTTTGGGGGCGTTTGGAAACTTACGCCTCTGTCTAAAATGTGGAGTCTTCCAATTGCAGCGACTGCCTCCTAAATCTTCTTGGTTAGAAAACCTTCGTTAGTTTGCTCAGCGGTGTCTGCGTCCGGTTTCCGGTCTGGGAGGCCTACTGGCATTTGGATTCTTCATAGCCCCTTCTCTCTGCTCACTCTGCCTCCATCAAGGGATGCAGCGTCTGCGTCCACCCGTCCATCCCTCCAGCACCAGCTGGTGGCTGTGGGCTGATCTAGATCTAGTCTCTGAGCCAGTTCCTGACCCACGGCTATGGTGAGGAATTCACCCCAGACCCAGGCTTCAAGCCTGGCACCAGACTCAGGTCCCCACCTTGCATGGATCCCTTCGTCTTTCTTTCTTTTTTTAAAACTACACTTATTTAATTCATTAATTCAGTTTATTTTTGGCTGCGTTGGGTCTTCGTTGCTGCACGCGGGCTTTCTCTAGTTGCGGCGAGCTGGGGCTGCTCTTCGTTGCGGTGCACAGGCCTCTCACTGCGGTGGCTTCTCTTGTTGCGGAGCACGGGCTCCAGGCACGCTGGCTCAGTAGTGGTGGCGCACGGGCGCGGTTGCTCCGCGGCATGTGGGATCTTCCCGGACCAGGGCTCGAACTATGTCCCCTGAACTGGCAGGCAGATTTCTAACCGCTGCACCACCGGAGAAGTCGCCCTTTGTCTCTTATTTTAATCAAGCCAAATAGAGTTGAGTTTAGCTTTTTTAAACCTAATCTGAAAATTACACTCTTTTCATAAAAGAATTGTATGTTTTGGGTTTCTAAAATGTTTGGTCTTTCACCATTTTACATTATGTGTTTTTATTGTTTTCCTTGGTTTTTCTGTCTTTTCCCATGTGGATTTTATTTCATTGGCTTGGTTCTCCCACATTCTGAACCTCTCGGGTGTGAGAAACTTTCCAGTCCACACCATGCACAGCTCAGCGGGGCTCTGCCCTCGGTCTTCCTGAAGACACTCTTATTTATGGTGGGTTCGCTTCCCAGGATCTGATGTTGCCATTCTCTCCAACTTGCCTCCTTACCCTGTAGTTTTGGGGAGTTATAGTTCTAAAGAGATACGAAGAGAAAGGTGTTAAGGGCTGGAAGTTGGTTTTCAGATTGGTTCAGACTCTGGGTGATTAAGATAGGAAACAGAACTTGGGAGGGGGGTTAAACAGCTCTGTACAACATTTCAAGAGGGTGAGCTTGATTTCACCCTGAGAACTAAGGAAACGGTTAGGGATTCTGAGCAGGTCGATGACGTGTCCAAATTGGCACCGTCGCTGGGTCACTTTCCACTCTGATCAGAGCTGGTATCTCTCCTGCTCCGCCCGAGTCACAGAGACTCACCATTCTCCAGAATGTATGTAGAGTGTGTGGTGGTGATAGAGAGAACCTAAGTAATTATAAGGAATTTTGTGGGGTTTTTTTTTTTTTTTTGCGGTTCGCGGGCCTCTCACGGCTGTGGCCTCTCCCGTTTCGGAGCGCAGGCTCCGGACGCGCAGGCTCAGCGGCCATGGCTCACGGGCCCAGCCGCTCCGCGGCACGTGGGATCCTCCCGGACCGGGGCACGAACCCGTGTCCCCTGCATCGGCTGGCGGAATCTCAACCACTGCGCCACCAGGGAAGCCCCTACCCTCATTTTAATAATGCTCTCCAAACTCTGCTGTGGATCAGAGCTATCTGAACATGTGACTTTTCTTCTTGTTCGGTTGTTTGCTTTTGGGAAACAGAGGCTGGGCCTTTGTATCACTTTATTTCCTGTATCAGTTGGCACAATTCTTGGCACACAGTTTGTCTAATAAATATTGGTTAATATTCATGCTTAAGAGCTGAATTTACTTTAGCAAGGAAATGAATCAGCTGGTCTATGATGGAACTGCAATATCCTCTCCTGGCCCATCTCCCTCCATCCCCTGTGGTCCTGGTTCAAAGTGCCCCCTGCATGGAACACTTAGAGCAGAAATTCTCAAGTTCCATTCATGTATTCTCTCAACCACTTGGCTGATTTCTGAAATTCTACCAACAGAACCTCATTTCTTTAGCATTAATTCAAATGCAAATATATTTGAGAAGGGTAAGTCTTAAAGGTACGAGGCTCTTTTCCAGTCCATGACGAATGAAGTATGTAAGTGTTCATTTTACAACATGGAGGAGAAAGAGTCCAGTTATAGGTCAGAAATTTGGAGGCCAGGGGTACTCAGGAAGAGCTTCCCCACCCTCACATGGTGCCCAAGTCTGGGTGCATTCTCTGGTAATGAAATATCCCCAGGGGATAAAAAGCCTAGGCAAAGATTCATTAATTCTTCTGTTTCTGGACTTCCCTGTTGGCGCAGTGGTTAAGAATCCGCCTGCCAATGCAGGGGACACGGGTTCGATCCCTGCTCCGGGAAGATCCCACATGCCACAGAGCAACTAAGCCCGTGTGCCACAACTACTGAGCCCGAGTGCCACAACTACTGAGCCCGAGAGCCACAACTACTGAGCCCACGTGCCACAACTACTGAGCCTGCACACCTAGAGCTGGTGCTCCACAACAAGAGAAGCCACCGCAATGAGTAGCCCGCTCTTGCTGCAGCTAGAGAAAGCTGGAGCGCAGCAGTGAAGACCCAACGCAACCAAAAATAAATAAATAACTAATTAAAAAAAATCTGCTATTTCTCTCCCATCTGGCTGAAATCACTCTAGTTTATAATTTAATTCCATTGTTCTCGTTAGTGGCAGCAGAACAGCTCGGTCTAGCGGCACCCCTCCCAAAGCCTCTTCTTCAGGGGAATTTAGTATCAATTCCTTTAGCCTTTAATCTACCAGCCACACTTTTAATTATTGCTCTGTTTTCCCGGGAGTCCTCCTGAAGATTTTCACAACTTCCAGGACGCAAAATGTCACAATGCTCTAGTGAACGGGCCTCAGGTAAACTCTGTCTTCAGCAGGAGAGGACTTTACCACCTTCCTTGTACTCTTGTTTATATAGTTCATATTTTAAGGGCTGTAATCCCTTCCAGAACACTATCTTTGTGGCTGCACTTTCTCCTAATTTCTTGCTTCAGGGCACAGAACCAAACTTTGTCACTCGGTGTTTTAAACAGCAAATTACCTTTAAAGGTCAGCTTTTCTGGGACCAGTGTCGGGGCCCTGACAGCAGCTGAGGAATAGGGGTAAGTAATGATTTTCTCTGAGTCTCACAGAGTCCAGTGTCTACTGGGTAAACCTAGAACAGCAGAGGCTTGCAGTACATTCCTATCATCCCATTCATTGTGATTTGGTGAAGCCAACCTGTTTGCACATCAGCGTCCTCCTCTGTAAAATTAGGTTCACAATATTTCACTTATCTTGACCTAGCATTGGGGTTTATGAAAAGTAAGGAACAGGCAAACATCACCGTGAAATAGTCTGAGCTGAAAAATACCACCGGTAACCGTCAGTCATTTATCCGGAGTTCACGTTGGTATCAGCCAATCCAAGTCAGAATAAATTCTGTCACTAAAATTCATTAGTCTATTTCCTTTCTTCAGCCACGTCTTCATTCCTTGTCCCGTAAATATTCATTGAACGCTCCATGTGCCAGGTAATTTTGGGGGTGTTACGTTGGTAAATACGGCAGGTGAGATCTCGACCCTCGTGGAGGGTGCGTTCCACTGTACAGGAGGGAACGTGTTTGTGGGAGGAGAGACAAACCGGTAAGTAAATGAAAATACAAGCAAGTTGCACCTGGTGAGCATTACTGAGAAAGAAAGCGAGTGATGTGTGAAAGTAGCTGCGCCAGTCGACTGCAGGTGGGGGCGAGGCGGTGAGTGGAAGGTGAGGGAGAGACCGTCCTCTAGGGTGAGCAGTTTGGTTTTACTTTATTTTATTGAAAAATTTGTTTTAGTAATGACTTGTTTATTTTTATTTTATTTTTTTTCAGAGTTGTTTTTTTCCCCCATTGGAGTATAGTTGATTTATTTACAGTTTGGTTTTACTTTATTTTATTGAAAAATTTGTTTTAGTAATGACTTGTTTATTTTTATTTTATTTTTTTTTCAGAGTTGTTTTTTTCCCCCATTGGAGTATAGTTGATTGATTGATTTATTATTATTATTATTATTTTTGCGGTGCGCGGGCCTCTCACCGTTGCGGCCTCTCCCGTTGCGGAGCACAGACTCCGGACGCGCAGGCTCAGCGGCCACGGCTCACGGGCCCAGCCGCTCCGCGGCACGTGGGATCTTCCCGGACCGGGGCACGAACCCGCGTCCCCTGCATCGGCAGGCGGACTCTCAACCACTGCGCCACCAGGGAAGCCCAGTATAGTTGATTTACAATGTTGTGTTAGTTTCTGGTATACAGCAAAGTGATCCAGTTATACATATACGTACATATTCTTTTCCATCTTCTTGGTTTTATTTTCAGAGCAAGCAAAACCCACTCCGGTGCGAAGAGTGTCATGAGCTGATTGCAATTTTCAGAAATTCACTATAGTTGCTCTTTGGAGACCCCATGATGAGAAGGAGAAGCGGGGGCAGAAAGAGAGGCAAGGAAGCTACTGCAAGTGTTCCGAGGGGGGGCAGTGAGAGCTTGAACTGGGGTGACGGTCACGGGGAGAGTGCGGAGGAGACGGGGTCCAGATGTACAGTGAGAGCAGACCCAGTGGGTCTTAGAGGTGGACTGGGCTGGCGGCGTGGTGAGGGAAGAGGAGAATCAGGGATGGGTCTTGTATTGTTGGCTTGAGGATGGAGCTGTCTTTATAGATCTGGGAACATGTGTGTTATTTATTTATGTTTGAGACCTAGGAGGTATCCAAGGGGAAAAGCCAAGTAAGCAGCTGTCCTATTAGGTTGGTGCCACCAGGGAAAGGTCAGCTCTGGAGGTATTTATCTAAGCGACATTAATACCCGGGTGTTTAAAGCATGGGATTGGATAAGGTTCTCCAGAGAGAGTGGACAGTGCAAAGACAGGAGAGGTTAGGGCTGAGCTGGAAAGAGGGCCCTTCTGTCTTGACAGTTCTCTAGAGCAGAGGTGAGCGAACCACAGCCTGTGGCCCTGTTTCTGTATGGCTGCCAGCTAAGAAAGGTTTTGTTTGTTTGTTTTTGTTTTCTTAAAGGCTTGTAAAGAAAACAAAGAAGAATATGCAAGATTGCACATGGCTCACCAAGTCTAAAATGTTTATGATCTAGGCTTTTGGAGAGAAAGCTTGAAGTGGAGGATAGGAAGCCAGCAGAGGAAACTGAGAAGGAATGTGCAGGGGCGTCGGGGGGAAATGAGCGTGATGTCACAGAGGCTACCAGAAGAACGTGCTTGACAAAGTTCTCTGAGAGCTTAGGTAAGGTGAGGAGAGAGGATGGAGAGGCCAGCGTGGGCACGCCAGTTAAGGTAAGCAGCTCGGCATCTGTAACAAACAAGCCCAACATTTCAAGGGCTTAAGTAACGCTCTGTGCAATTTGCAATTGGCTTGAGGTGCGGGGGAGGGTGCCCCCTGTTCCATAGTGTCCCATGGGGGTGCAGTCCTTTTACCTTGTGGCTCTGTGACAGTTTGGGGCTTTGAACTCTGAAGGGGGCTTGCCAACCTCGGGTCTGCGGATGGAGGAAGAGAGAAAGGGATCACAGGTGGGAGCTCCTTCAGGGACCACGTCACTTTCATCGACGTTCAGCTGGCTGGAGCTGAATCCTGTGGCCACGCCCAGCAGCCAGGAGGCTGGGAGGTGTGGTCTGAATGCGTCCCTAGAAGGTAAAGCTGAGGGGTTTGGTGAACACATGGTAGTCTCCACACGGGGATCTCCACAAGAACAGTCTCTGCAGTAGAGAGGCGGTGTACGCTGCAGCCGTGACTGGACGTGCACTCAGGAGATGGGCAAGGAAAGTATGGGCTTTTCTTTTAGGAAGTGTAACTGTGAAGGGGCACGGGAAGTAGGATAGAGGCTGGGGAGGAACGCAGGAAGCACCGCGTGGTTGCTACGGCAGTAATAACCACGATGATACTGACGATGCTGACCCCATCCATTTCTGAGCACTTAGCATGCACCAGCCACGGTTCCAAGCACTTGTCCTATGTCAACTCATTAAATTTCTACAATACTCTCAGTTGGTAGGTGCTCTATTCTTATTTTAATAGACGAGGAAACTGGAGAACAAAGAGGTTAAGTAACTAACCCAACATCACATCACATCACAGTTGGGTTGACTATCCAGTCAATAAGGTTCCTGGGCTCATGCTAGCCATAGTGCTTGGTAGAGAGGGCACAGCTTTTAGAAACAAACAGACTTGGATGTGAATTCTTGACCTGTTTCTTACGAGCTATATGACCTTGGAGAAGTCATACAACTTCTCAGTTTTCTCACCTAAAAAAAGACAATACCTACTAACCTGCTAGAGAACTATTGCTGGGGTTAATACATGTGAAGCACCTGGCATCCTGCCCAATATCTAGTAGACAGTTGATAAATGGCGCCTTAATTTACTAATTAAGAAAGGGATATGTCTGAATTGATTTTTTTCTGTTACGTATTTCTTCCTTTAAAAAACTTGGTAACAGCTTTAGAAATTGTGCTTTTGCTTTAGAGTCCAGTAGATATGAGTGAAAATGTCATCATGCATACGTATTTTAAGAGGTTCCGGTATAGAAAATCAAGTTGTGTATGATTTTAAGTGTGTAGACTACTTTATAGTCTCTGTAACATCTTAGGGGAAACTTTCACAAAGCAATCTCTGTCTGATAGCAAATAGATGTTCGGTGACTTTATTGTCCTTTATCCCCTTATCTTGGACAAATGTGTCTTTGTTTTACACCAGCTGGATGTGGAGGGATAATCTATTAAAAGACTTTCCCACCTTTCACATTCAAAAGGTCACTTGCATTTTATAAATACAAGTGAATGGATATATCATGCAGTCAGAAAGATATTTCACCTATCAAACCAGGGCCTCTGTCCAGTGCGATGTGACACCTCCTAAATTCTCAGGGCCTTTTAGAACAAGAGAAAGCGGAACAGGCCGACACGGGTTGAGAGTGGAGTCAGCAAGATTGCAGACGTATCTTCCTCACCTTAAATATTCTAGAAAAAATAATGTCTACCACATTTGGAAGTTGCTTCAGGTGGTTTTTCATTGGTGGGGTTTGTGCGAAGAGGCTCTGTCTTTTTTGTTGTTGTTGCTTATTTAGTGCTCATTTATTTGTTTCTACATTTCTTAACTGTTGTATTGAGATGGATTACTTTCCTTCTTTAAAGATTTGTATTGAAGTAGAGCTGAGTTACAATATTGTGTTAGTTTCAGGTGTACAGAACAGTGATTCAGATAGACAGATATGTACCAGCCATGGTTCCAAGCACTTGTCCTATGTCAACTCATTAAATTTCTACAGTACTCTTAGTTGGTAGTATATGTGTATATACACACACACACATATATATATTCCTTTTCAGATTCTTTTCCCTTATAGATTATTACAAAATATTGAGTAGAGTTCCCTGTGCTCTACAGTAGGTCCTTGTTGATGATCTATTTTATATATAGTAGTGTGCATATGTTAATCCCAAACTTCTAATTTATCCCTTCCTGCCCCTTTCCCCTTTGGTAACCATAAATTTGTTTTCTATGTCTGTGAGTCTGTTTCTATTTTGTAAATAAGTTCATTTTATCATTTTTTAAGATTCTACTTACAAGCCATGTCATATGATATTTGTCTTTCTCTGTCTGACTTACTTCACTTAGTATGATCATCTCTAGGTCGGTCCATGTTGCTGCAAGTGGCATTATTTCACTTTTTTTTTTATGGTGAAAAGAGTCTGTCTTAAAGCCAAGATAGTTTTATCCCTGAAAGTGAAAGGCCTTGTGGTAAGGCACTTACATAACCTGGCCCCCACCAGGAGAGCATAGCAGAGGGGAGTCCCAGGTACTGTATCATTTACATCAGACTGTCAGCCACCAGTGGTGAAAAAAAAAACCCTCTGGAAAAAAGCTGTGTCTTCTGGGTTCCAGCCCCTTTATGAATTAACGAGTCTAGAAGGGCTGCATGGAAACCTCCACCTGGCTGTGTCCCTGGCTCCTTCGGGGAATTTCAGACCAACACCAACCTTTCCTCTGCGGTTCCTGGGTGTACTCAGGGTGCTGCAGGCTGATGAGAAGGGGCACCCAGAGCAATGCCGGTTGGGGTCATGTAGCCCCGGAGACGCAGGCTTTGCCACATAGCTTGTTGGTAAAGAGCTGTGGACTTAAGCGACCTTGTCACTCCTCACAATGGCAAATTTGTTTACTCTCTCTGTACCCTGGTAGCTCCTCTGTAACATGTAGCTACTGATGCCTCCGACACAGAGTTGCTTTGAGGATAAAAGAAACAATGACCGTAAAGTGCATTGCCCACTTCCCGGTAGTGAATCCACCGAGGATGGGAACCCTTGTTATCACCTGGCCGTTAGGAAGCCATCTACTCCGGCAGGGCTGAGAAGGTTCTCAATCTCAGAGACCAAGTGAGAGAAAAGAGGAAGACCAAAGCTATGCCCGGATCCTTTAGTTCGAGTCTAGCCTTGCAGGGTTTGGGTCTGGGAAGCCAGCCCAAGGGATATAGTGTGATCAGAGTTAGAAAAAAGGGCTCAAAAGGTAAAGACTTGATTCAGACAGATGTGGCCTTGGAGAGGATGGAGGCTCTATTGGGACACTAGGGCTGGGACTAGAGGGTCATTTCTGCCTGTGGCCATTTGTGGGGGCATTCTCCTCTGGCACATGGACGGGGCAGCAACGACAGGTAGGGGCAGGAGTCGTGAGCTCGGACCAGCGGACAAGGGTCCAGAAGGGAGGGGGACGTGGGACCTGGGGAGAAGAAGACCGTACGGGGCCTCAGTTGACGCTCTTAGGTTGTAGTGATGGGCACGTGGCACGTGGGCACGATGTGATCCGTAGATCTGAGACAGAGGGTCTCGTAGAGAAAGACAGAAGAAGCTGAGGCTAAAAAGGCCAAGCCTGAAGGCAGAAGAGCTGCGGGATTGGGACAAGGACCGTGTCCCCAGAGGGTGGAGAGGAGGGACTGCAAAGGCAGAAGGGCGCTTGGGAGAAGGAGGCTTCCGGGTGAGCGCGGGACCACAGCCAGCCCGACCGTGTGCTGGTACCTTTCTCTGCTTGTGGTGAGGATGTGTCCTAAAAAATGGGGCTGGACTGAGCCCCATTTGACCCCTGTGTGTGGGGTCTGAGTCAGACTCAGGGCAAGCCCCTCACAAGTGCTGGGTGATCTTTCTAAGAAGGCAAACCTGATCACACGTCTCCCCCTCCTAAAACCTTCGGTGGCTCCCATGGTCTGTGGAATGGAATCCGAATTACTCAGGTTGGCGTTCAAAGCTGGGACTTAGCTCCAACTTCCTTCCCAGGTCTGATCTTTTCCGTCGGGGATCCCCTGCATTCCAGCCACGCAAAACCCTTCACTTCTCACATGTGGCTCTCCCCTCTCCCAAGCCAGAAGACCTTCTGTTTTCTAGGCCTCCTGCTCTAAACAAAGTGTATGCTTATGAAGAAGGCAAATTGTGAGAGAATTAAAGCAGTGGAAATTCAACTCGTGTCTTAAGTTTGTTGCCCACATATTAAATCTGTAAATGCAAGTATTGATACTTAAGGTATATTTGAACGTCCTGGCAATGTCTTAACGTATCTCCCCTCCTTCGAGCCAGGCCTCCTTCTCTGTGTTAATAGGGCATCTCTGCACTTCTTTGCTACGGCAGTTGTCACATCGTGGTAGGCTTTTGTTTTCGTCTTCATCTTTGTAATCCTGATGCCAAGAAGAGCATCTGACACCCAGGGGCTCATTTCTTAGGTACCGACCCCTGTGTCTATTGCGCATGGAATGTGCCCACATTATAACCTCTATCTGACACGCACAGATCATTGATTTCCACTCTGTGTCATCTCTTAACTATAAGCTCAGGGAGACCAGCGGCTGTAATTTTTCTTTCTATATATCCTGCACCTGGCCCATAGTAGATGCTAAAAAAAAAAAATTTGCTGATTGAATGAATGAATGAGTGATTATGACTGGACACTGTGAATGAAAAAAAACTCAGGTAGACTTCCAAAACGTAAACGACCTCCGTACAGAACCTGTAAAGATTGTGTTTCCAAACGGTTACTGTCCATTAAAAGCAAGTAGTCCCAGAAGGTTTTTAGCTGCATAAAAGTTTTCCCATTATTCTCTACTGGGTGCTCAGCAGTCTGTAAACATACTATAGCTTCAATATATTGATTGAAAAACTGGAGACTTCATATAACTTTTATCTTTTTACCACTCATATTATCTTAAAGGTTATATTTATATGCAGGGCATATTTGTAGAAGATTTGAAGAGCACTGTTCTTGGGTGGGGATTGGAGAGAAATTTCTTAACCCTCCAGGAATTAATTCTAAAGAAACTGTATTCTAGTGCCATAATTATATCTTAGTCAATATCTTGACTCTGGGTAAAAAAATCTTTATGTTGCAAGTTAAAAAATATTCTAAACATGAAAATATTGAGAAAAAACATCTCAAAAGGTCACATTCAGAAAATTTACATAAGCTATTTTAGTGGCATTTTCTTCTTTCATTAACATATAATTTTTTGAACAAATAAAAACCAGACAATTCACATCCATAAGGAGATTATTTCTCCGAAACTCAAGGAAAAAAAAAAATCCAGCTTTGAGTTAGAAATAAGTATTTATGTTGAAATACTTCTAGTCATTTAAAAAAATGATATTTCTTAAAATATATTTAAAAGTACATTCTTACAAAGAAGGAGAATTATAAGACAATCAGAACAGTGGAAATCCAATGACCGTTTTAGGTTTTTTCCCCTAATATTGAATCTGAAAATGCAGGTGCTGTAAACACACTTGAATTTTTAGCAGGTTTACAGTAAAGCAGAATGGTTCCCTTCAAGAAATGAAAAAAGTTAAAAGGTAAATAAAAGTAAAAAGCTGTTATATCCTGTCTAAAACAAAACACTTCTCTATATCACAGTGTCATGGTTTTATTACTGTATTCTTTTAAGACATGGATCAAAGACAGCAAGATTGTGGAATTCATTAATATATTTTATGCTATTTGTATTTTTGTGTGTCAAGAAACTTAAGCATCTATGAGTGCAGGCAGGGTTGGGGGGACGGGTATCTTGGGAGGGTGGATAAGAGATGTTGATGGTGGTCAGTGATAGATGAGTTTCACATCACTGATGCAGCGTCCGGAAACTTCGGGGTGGCCTCTTTGATGAAATCCCAAGGGCAGAGGGGGGAGGGTGGTCCCTCACTCAACCTATGTGGTGTTGATTGGCCAATAAGGAAGCCGAGTAATCCAGTATGTCTTTGAGTAATTTGAGATGTGACTAACGGAGTCATCTTCGTATCAAAGGAGATAAAGGAAGCAAAACCCTGTTTATCTGGATGATCATTTCTTATCACACATCCAGTTCATTCTTCCACACTTCTCCTTTCAACAGCCTACAACTCCATTCTGGGGGACGACAGGGAAAAGAGGATGAGGAATTAAAATTCTTGCTTTGTGCCTAGAAAATGCCATACAGTTGGTTTAAAAGTGACAAAAGCAGCTCCTCAACTGATTGTTTTGTCTGTGTCCGAGGACCTCAAAGTGCTGTCTGTTCACAGGTGGTCTACAGGCTGGAGAAGCCCAAGGGAAGGAGGAGGCTGAGGTTTGATGGGTGGTCCTGGAGGTTGCAAAGGGAGGGAATGGACCATGTATTGGGGGTGAATTTCCTGGCCAGAGAGGAGAATATAACAGGTCTGGGGTTGTACCTTCTGCATTTACTGGGGTGCCCCTGAGTCCCTCGATCTTCATTCTCTTCCTTTGTCCCTTTAAAATTCCTCCCCCTGATATGTCAAAGGGAAGGGGGAGATTTAAGAAATTAAGAAGGTATTATTTACAGGCTATTTTGTTTCACATACATAGTTTCTAGGCTCTGAAGAGAAATACAGAAAAGAGAACAAGGAAAAACTTTGGTTGATGTGATTCCAGAATGTTTACCTAACTGACATTTGCGACAGTGGTGTCAATTGGTAACTTCAGAGTCACATAGAAAAATAAGATCGTCATCCTCATTTTGGATTTTAAAAAATCTTCCACGGTAATTATTAAGAAGAGCTTCTAATAAGTACCGTTTTATGTCTAGAAGAAAATACTCTTTGTGGAGGTTGGTTTCCAGAATTATTAATCGGTTGTATCACTAATGAGATATGTGTATTTGGAAAGTCTCTTTACTCTGATATTTACTTTCTTCATTTTCAACATTAGGTGGTGTACTAAATAATTTCTAAGGTCTCTTCAATGTCTTGACCGTCTCTGGGTGTAATGATATTGGACTAAATTGAATTTTCTTCCTTTCCCCCATTGGCCCCATCGATGCATAAAGAAAAAGATTTTAGTATCTAGTCGACAGTGAAACAAGACATTTGAAGACAAAACTTCTCACAAAACTGGAAACTCCTGAATAACTGAGATTGTCATACACACAACTGCAGTTGTTTTGAATAAATTGATCTGTCAATGAGTTCACAGCTTTCTAATTCAGTAGTGGGAGGAGGGTTGGAAATAAAGCCCCCGCTACTAAACTGAGTTGGTTGGCCACCCCGCTGGTAGGATGTCTGATGAGACCCTATGGAGCATGATTTCAATGAATGCCACATTCTGTTTTTATTTACAAGTCTCTGTCTGGAATGGCTCTCCAGGCTAGAAGCTATCAAACAAGGAGGAGTTTCCCTACATCTTCCCTCCTGACAGCACCCGTCGATGGCTTAACCTCCCCAGCCAAAACACCAATCGATGTCACTGTGAGAGATATTTTTTTCTATCATGATAGGGTCTGTAAATCAGACCCCATCAGGGTATAACAGCAGCTATCATGACACTACGTCATCCTTTGCAGTTCCACCTGTGTCAGAGAACTATAAGCATTACTTTAAAGGAAAATATTTTTTGAAAATAAATTGAGGCAGTATTTCAAGAAGGTGAATTTTGTAGTGCAAAATACGGTTGGAAGTATGGTTCCTGCCTTGTGGCTGGAATGCATGCCCTTCTTTTCTTTTTCATTGTTACTGAGTGTGGAGAGAGAGAGGGGAGAGGACCCAAGTAACAAAAGCAAGGTGCTGTGAGAAAGACTAAGAAGAAACAGGTGTTTCTTCCCTGCTTGCCAGTTAGTAGGGTGTGGACCTTAATAGTCCCAATAGGAGACCAGAAGTGGGTGGTGGAGACTGTGGGGCTGGCAGGGAGGCGGGGGAAGCATCCCGGGTTGAGGAGGGTGCTGGGCGGGAAGTGTTGCTTGGAAACAGAGTTTAATATAAAAGATGCTTGAAAAGAGCATGAACGAGCAGGGCGGCCTAAGGCCGGAGAGGAGAGTGGAGACCGAAATCCATTCATCTGCCTGGATGTGAGCACAGGGGTTGCTGCTTGGAGTTCACTTCGGTGACTTGAATTTAGGGCGGAGGGTCTGCGGGCAGCAGGTGCAGCTCAGGTGTGCTGTGCGGCTCTTCTGTCTGAGGTGACAGATAAAGAATTGTAATAAGTAGGTGGGAGTGGGTTTTTACCCTGAGGTTCAAACGAGGTGGGGAGCTTCCTTTCCCCCTGGCTCCCTGCTAGGGCCAGGGCGGCACAGGACATGTCTGAGGGCTCTGGTTCTGCAGCCTGACTGCCTGGGTTCAAGCCCCAGCTCTGCCATTTATGAGTTATGTGACCTTTGAGGAAGTTTCCTAATGACTCCATGCCTCGGTTTTACCATCTCTAAAATGGACATAATGATGTGTACCTACCTTGTAAGGTAGTTGTGAGGACTAGGCACCTTCATGCCTGCAAAGTGAAGCTTCCAGAATGCCTCCTGGCACGAAGTACGCCCCTATCTATCTAATGGCCAGGTCTGCACTCCATCCAACTATGGCTGAGACTCTCCACCCCGACCTTGCTTCAATTACCAGTGGCAAAGGAGAGGTGCAGATGGAAACACTTGAAGTTCACCTTCATAAGGTATCTGGGTAACTGTTCAAAATACTTTGATGTTCACAGAAAACCATTTTGCCTAGAGTCATTCCGAACGTTGGGACAATGGAATCTCCAGGGCATAGCCAGGAAAACCCCTTCTGTGGACTACAGAAGGGTCTAGGATCATTTAACTATCCCTGATTGGGACGAAGCACAGAGCCCGATATAGAAGAAGAAGAAGAAGAAGAAGGAGAAGGGGAAGGGGAAGGGGAAGGGGAAGGGGAAGGAAGGGGAAGGGGAAGGAAGGGGAAGGGGAAGGAAGGGGAAGGGGAAGGAAGGGGAAGGGGAAGGGGAAGGGGAAGGAAGGGGAAGGGGAAGGGGAAGAGGAAGAGGAAGGAGAAGGAGAAGAAGAAGAAGAAGAAGAAGAAGAAGAAGAAGAAGAATCTATTAGAATTTGAGAGAAAGCTGATTACAGATGGATGCAGAGAAAGGAATGTTAAGAGGATAATGGTGCTGTGGCCAAGCCCCCCTTTCCACGGGGATCTTCTAATACTGATACCATCCTAATCAGTGGTACCCAAAGGCAATCCTCACCTCTCTGTGTCTCTCCTGCTCAAGAGTGAACTCGGGCTTTGGCCAAAGGTAACAATAAATATTAAAACCTTCATTATCAATGTTTGATAACAGCATGAAACATTTATATTTATGTATTATTTCATTTGCTGAAAAGATGCAGGTGGTTTTAAAGTTGCTATGGCTAGGTCGTTTTCACAAAGAAGATCTAATTATCTTCCTACTAATTTCCATTTGTCTGAGCTAAGCAGAGTGTACCAAACAAAGAAAAACCGTGCTGGAAGGAGGGCTGGGATGATGCTAGCTCACAGCTAAATAATTTGTTCTGAATCGAGGTCAACAGTATAGAGGCTGTTGTGTTTTGCCTCTTTCTTAATTTTCTATTTAACTTCCTTCACAATCTTTCTGTGATTTAGAAACAAATGCGTGCAGACTTTTTGGCAATTACAAAAGCCGGTTTCGAATGATTGAAAGCATCCACGCGGGCCAGGACATTAAGAATTCCTTCGGCGTGGATGTGGTGAGATCTCGTTCCATCTGTAGATGTCTTTGTGTAACGTAAAAATGAAGAGGACGTGGAGTCCTCCATCTGTCACCCTGGTCTGTATTGACATAATTATGCCGGTCATTTCACATCTTTTGTTATGATCAACGTTGGACATTCATGAATATTTTAAAAATGTGTAACACAATGGGATTAGGGAAAAAAAAATCCCACTTGTATTTCTAATCCTAAATCCCTCACTGGCGAGGTGGTCAGATCCTAGAAAGAACATGTTCTGGAGGGTAGCATGCCTGAATTCCGGTCCCCACTCCACCTCCACGGCCCGGGGGATCCTGGGTGTAACACTCTCTGAGACGTAATTTCCTTGTCCATAGACTAGAGATCATGACACCTACGTTCCTGGTCAATAAGAGCGTTTATAGAGATTCTTAGCAGGATGTTTGGTGTAGAGCATTCTGCCTGTTAAATGGTAGGTGTTTTGCCACTTCTGACAATACTTCTCCTTCCTGGTTTTAGACGTAAAAGTAATTAATCACATTCTTCTTTTATATGTAGTTATTCTGTCAAGTCATTTGAAAGTTGCATTTTTGGTGTATTGAAGGGTGTCTAACTTCTTGAAGCTGTTCAACTATTTCTAAAAAGTGAAGAATTTCGCCTCTCAAAAATTTCACTGTTCCTTGAACATGCCGCATGCCAGATCTATGTGGATATACATATAGTTTCAGAGCATACTTTGTGTGTGTGTGAGACTTCTAACTCTTCTTGGATATGGTTATGCATTTTTATTCTTACCTGGCTGCGATTTAGTTAAAGTGACCATGGAAAATTTTTAGATATTTGTTCTAATCTGCTTAATAATCTCTCCCACTGGGTGTCTGGGGGTCTGACATGATGTAGACCGTACACTTACTCAATAATTAAGTACATGTCTTTCAAGGGGCCGACAAGAACACCCCCGATAACGATTTCCCAGTGTACAAAAGACCATTCAGCCATCCGGTTGAGATACATGTTAATTAAAAACAGAAAGTCATAAGCAATTGAATATTGACTTAGAGTTGCTGCAGGGCAAGTTGAGGACTCTGGAAAATTTGTCTAGGAGAGAACCCTCCTTCAGGACCCCGTGTCTGTAGAAAGCCCTCGTTGAGCTGAGTTTGGTTGGTGGTCTTAAGGCTCCAAACACTCATCCTGACCAATGGCTCTTCTTGACTTTCCATGTCCACACAGCCTTGGTCTTGCCACTGTGTGGAGTGGATGGATCCCATACTCACCCAAGGACTCTGGAGGCCAGCCTGAGGATCGGGGATGCTTGGGGACAGGATGGCAGCAGAATGCAACGGTGAAGTTAGGCTAGCAGTATTTCTGTTGCATGGGAAAGTATGTTATTGTTCTCAGCGAAGCAGAAGGAATATAATTTAAATGATTTCGGACAATTTCTTTGGACTAAAAAAGTAAGATGTGCTTTTTGTTTCAAATGGGAAAAAAATCAAGAAAGGCATAAAAGAAAATTACTCGTAACCTTACTAT
Source organism: Physeter macrocephalus (assembly GCF_002837175.3). Classification (NCBI taxonomy): domain Eukaryota; kingdom Metazoa; phylum Chordata; class Mammalia; order Artiodactyla; family Physeteridae; genus Physeter; species Physeter macrocephalus. The sequence continues at coordinate 2,275,225 of NC_041217.1, forward strand.
CCAGTAGCAATGTCTGTTAATGTCTTGGTGAACTTCCTCCTAGTCTCCCTGGCTCACACCCACTTCGCTAATTACTACTTTACATCATTTTAAAAGAAGAGAATATGAAAAGGAGAAATGAGAAAAAAAATTAATGAATAGAGTCAGATATTGAGTGATTCTTATATTCAACAAAATAATCCCAAGGATATGGAAATTAGTATACTGTCTCTATTTGTTACAATGGATTTATCTCAAACCAAAAAATATATCCATGAGTTACTTGTTTGCTTTTTCACATGTGTGAACAAGGGGCATGTATTATCTGCTGTTTTTTTTTTTTTTTTTTTTTTTGGGCAACAAGTGTTCCAGGAATAGAAATTTCGTTCCATGATTAACACCTCAGAATTCCAAATTGCTTCCTATATCATTGTTTTTTTGGAGGGAAGGGAGAGAAATTATACCAGAAAAAAGAATAATTCTGGCTTTGAAACAGCTGAACGTTAGGGATGAAATCCAGAACAAATGTTATACAGCAGCATGAAAGTTCAGCTGCTTCTGAGGATTGGAAACTTGTTCGATTGTCAGTAGGATTTTGCATAGCTTAATACTCAGGGGATCGCAAATAAATATTTTGTTAATTGCTTGCTTGTAAAGGCAACTCTGTAGAAGATGAGGAGGGTGATTAGGTGATGTATATTTTACCTTTTATTTGTTCTGCTGGAGCTTGAATTCTGTGAAACAAAAAAGAAGAAAGAAAATGTTCATTCTGATGGTTCATAGTGCTGACTTACTGGAGGAAAATCATCTCTTTTAAATAACACTGTTGTAGATAAAAATTAAAACTCCATAAAAGACAGGAGGTTGAGTCTTCTGAGTCTTGAGTGAATTTCTTATATGTTATGCGTGTTTGTATGCACACGTATGTATGTACCTAGTGTTGAGAAGGGATATGTAAATATATTCCTATATAAATGTGTGTATATATATATCTACATCTATATATAAAATATCAGGAAGTAAAAGGAAAAGTGAGTCAGAAGGACAACTGTTTATATCCTTTGGCATCTTCACTCAAATTCAATTACACGTGAACACTGTGAAGCTACAGCAGAAAGCTTAAGAGAAGCTGAAATGAAAAAGCGATTGCATAAAGTATAAAGAAGTTAGGAGAGGAAAAGGTTTGTATGAATCTAAAATCTTAATAGCAAGATTAATATTCAAGGTGCATGTCTTAATCTGTTCGGGCTGCTGTCACAGAATACCACGGACGGGGTGCCTCGTCAACCACAGAACTTCATTTCTCACACGTCTGGAGCCTGGGAAGTCCGTGCTCAGGTCACCCGCAGTGTCTGGTTCAAAGACGATGTGTCCTCACATGGAGGAAGGGGTGAGGGAGCCCTGGCAGTGGGGGACAGGGTGTCTCTTTGATCAGGGCACTAATGTCGCCCAGGAGGGCTTCACCCTCACGACTTATCTCCCAAACGTTCCACCTCAAAGGACCAGCACATTGGGGGGTTAGGTTTCAACACATGAATCTGGGGGGACACAAACATTCAGACCACAGCAGTGCACGTGAGAAAACTTAAAAGTGTGCTCTTGTAAACTTTATTGCTGATTTGGAGGGCAAATGCCCATAACACAGAGTAAGAGGCGAAGGGTTGAAAATGGTGAGAGAAAGCAGATGTGATTATAAAGTCTAGAGATTATTGTCCAGAAATATTTCTGAAGAAAAGTGCAAAATGATTAGATATGACCAAAACTGGTTAGGAAAAACCAGGCAGTTAACATATTTTGGCAAATAACTTATTAAAAAGTTAAACAAAAAGTATTTTATATGCATGTAAGGAGAAAAAGAAATGGCTTGTAAAAAATCAAGGTGGTTTAAGTCTTTTCTCCTGTAATATCAAAGATCAGAAGACAGTTTTGAGGGAAAAAGATGTGGACTCCCAAATTTTATACCCAGACACATAATTCATGTTCAAGTGCTCCAAGTTGTACGATTCCTTTTTCTACCCTGAAAAAAATTGCTTAACATCTGTCACCAGGTCGATGAGAGAGAATTGAGTTCAAGGATGGATACTTAGTGCTATAAAAGAAATGGCAGTGAGTCGCAAAAACTTTTAGGTATAGAATTTAGAATAAATACTCTTAAGTATTTGTGGAAGAGTTTAATGCCAATACAAATACCACTTTTAAAAGAAAAGACATAAAATGTAACAATTGTTTTGTGTAATAACCTGGGAACTGGGGGAGAAGTAGGGATGAGGGGGGAGGAAAAGAGCCGGGTGGTAAGAGCACATAGGGGTCTTGTACAAGGGAGATGCAGGAACAAAGCACAATTCATGCAGAAAAAGGTAGGAAAAAGTCAGATTGTAATAACCTATAATGGAAAGGAATCTGGACAAGAATACATATATATCAATATAAATATATATAACTGCATCACTTTGCTGTACACCTGAAACTTTGTAAATCAACTATACCTCAATAAAAAATAAAAATTAAAAAAATTTTTTAAAAAGTCAGCAAGAAATAAATATGAAAGTAAAAACAAATGTTTCAGTAATCAAAACTAGATGAGTTAAAATTTCAAATTAAAAGACAAAATTTCTCAAAGTTAAAAAACAAAATCCAACATACATGTATATGTAATATTAATTATAATCCCTATAAAAGTTTTTAATTAAATGATGAAAAACATTCATTACAAAAAGAAAGGGGTGGCAGTGGTAACCTTGGGTTTGCTAAAAAGTAAGACAAATAGAATGGAATTGAACAAAGAATAGTATTTATTGGTAAAAGATAAAATTCACAAGCATGAAATATTTTTAGGTTAAAAACATAAGAAAAATTAAGTATAAGAAACAAATGATCTTTGGAGATGGTATTTTTCTTAGCTTTGAACAAAAACATCGTTTGTGACTATTGTGAATAATAGTCAATAAAAGTGGATATCGTCAATAATAGTAAATATATTACACTGTTGTTGGTACACACTTGATCAGAACAGTAACTAATGTATCTCAGATTTTGATAATTACTAAACATTGAAAGTAAAATTTTATTGAAATTGTGTCACTTCAGTTGGTGAATGTGGCTATTGCATTTAAACAGGTGGAAAAATACCTATAAACTTGAAGAAAAGGAAGAAAACTGAAACAAACATAGGCACACAATGATACTAATTGTGAGTCTGTGTGTATGTCCATGTAAAATATGTGCATACATAGAGAAAAAGGCTGGGGGAAAATAAGACAGTGTCAACAGTGTATGTCTCTTGGTAGCATTATTTTCTTTATCCTTTGCTTTATTTTTAAAAATTTCTACAATTCTCGAATGGTTCTGTACACTGTGATTTCATCTAAGTAAAATGTGGTGCTCAACTGTGCATAATGTATGAAAATAAGAATTGTATTAAGGCAGTAGTGTTATGGGATTGACTATTGCTTCAAATAATTTTAATGTGCTATTTTTAATTTTAACAGATCAGGAATTTATGGAGAGTTGAAGACAAAGACACTTAAATATTTCTGAACCCTCCGATGAATTTTTTTGTTGGAAAACTATGATCGAGATAAAATCAGGTAAGAGCAAAGTAAATGTGGCTCCATTTGCTATACTTTCTTGTGCTTGCCTGGGTTCAGGAATGAGGTGCAAACATTTTGACTCACATCTTCCCTAAAAGAGCTTTGAAAGCCTAAGGACTCTGCGACACATTTTTAAACTGATGTGTGCAATTTTGTTTTGCATTAATGCCCAAAGTACGATAGTAGTAGTTTTTGATGAGTTGTAAATGTTAAAATTTTAATGTAAATTTATTAGATCACTCTTTGTATGCATCCAATGGAATCAAAATAGCTTAGCCCTACAGTCTTGAAATGTGGTCCATGGACCCCTTTCTGGGCAATGCTCTTTTCATGATGGTCTTTGTCACTTGGATGGGCATTTACATTGATGATGCAAAAGCAGTGGCTAAAGCTGCTGGCACCTGAGCGTGAATCAGCCAGCGGCACCCAACGGTGCTTGTTATTAGTCAGTGTTTACTTTGGTGCCACACAGTCTGGTAAAAAATATGCTAGTTGCACCTAAGAACTCCTTTAATTTTATTAAATCTTGACCCTGAGTATATATCTTTTTGATATTTCGTGAGACAACATAGGAAGCACACACAATTATTTCAAGGAAAAGCCTGTGTGCAATGTTGACAGCTGAACTAGCCTCTTTTTTTCCCATGGGAACCCATTTTTACCTGAAAGAACTATTGACAAACTATGGTTATGTAGACTTGGATGTTTATTAGACATTTAAAAAAAATGAACCAAGTGAGCCTGTCATGTCAAGAAAATCAACGGACAGTATTTGTTGCCGGTGATACAATTCAAAGTTTTTAAGCGAAACTTAAATTTTGGAAAATTTGTAATTGCCACTAGGAACATGGCGGCTTCCCAGTACTTTAAGATTTTCTGAAGAGATTAGTGGTGATAACTAATTGGAATTTTTAATATTGTAGAGTGAGATGTGTCAACACTTGGATGATCTGCTTTACTCAGTGGTAACATGTTTTGTGAGTGAACAATGCATAATGTTACAAAGTCACGCATCTGTAAAACACATTCAAAGTGCAAGATAGATCAGTGGACTCCAATGTAAAAAGTATGATAACTTTGTTGATACGGTTTCAGATTCCACATTTAAGAAGCTACCACTTGTTGAGTTTTGGTGTTGTGTCAAAGAAGAATATCCACAGTGATACGAAAAGGCTATTAATATACTCCCTTTTCCAGCTACATATCTTTGAGAGACTGGATTTTCTTCATCTACTTCAAGCAAATGTATTATCGTAACAGGTCACATGCAAAAGCAGATAAGAGAATGCAGCTGTCTTCTGGGCCAGATGTTAAAGACATTTTAAAAAATGTAAAATAGTGTCACTCTTCTTACTAACTTGTTTTGGTTTGGAAAGTGGACTTATCTTTCATAAAACATGAAATTGATATTAACATGAATGGGTTTATCATTATCATAACATGAATTCATAATTATTTAAAAACTTATTTTGCTTGAATTTTGAAAATGGTAAATATTTTTAAATGCTGATGTTAAAGACATCTGTTGTGACTATTGTGAATAATAGTCAATAAAAGTGGATATCGTCAATCATAGTAAATATATTACACTATTGTTGGTACATACTTGATCAAAACAGTAACTAATATATCTCACATTTTGACAATTACTAAACATTGAAAGTAAAATTTTATTGAAATTGTGTCACTTCAGATGATGAATGTGGCTGTTTTTCCCCTTCAATTAGTTCATGTGTCTATGGATAAATATCACTCTTGCTGGTTTTGAGACAACATTCAAGAAAAATTAACATTACAGGAAGAGAAGTTATTGGGCTGCTGGGAAGTACAGCGCTTACAAAAGTTGCATTACTTTTAGGAGCAATTGTAACATTTGGATCCAAGACATCTTGACCTGTTGAGTAAATTTAAATTAAATAGGTGTATTGGAGGAATAAATATATGATCAGAGAAAAGGTTGAGGGTAAGCTGGAGACCAGATCAAGGGGGAAACAAATGAATATACTACCCAATGTTCTTTTGGAAAAGTAGTGAAAATGTTTCTTTTATGGGTTTGAACACATGGCCAATAAAACATAACCCCCAGCCCTCTGTGTTCCCTCTACTCAAGATGTAAGGTTGAGCTGTCAAAGGTCCACGTGAAACTTGTCACCACCTTGAATACATGCAAAATATACAGCCGAGAAGCAGACCCACATCTTGATTAACAGACACACACATTTCGTGTTGTCCCTTTGCTGCCTCAAAGCATTCATACCCCAGGGGCAATGCACTGAAATAAGATTCGGAAGGGCAGGTGGGTAAGGGCAATTGTGCGAGGAGGGTGGGAAAGGAGAATAGGTGTGATGTCCTGACCATGACTTGCTCTTGAGTAGGTCAGTTTAGGAGGGTATAGATGGCATATGTGGGTCTGAAATTGATGACCTTAAAACTAAAATAAATTGCTACATCATTCTTCTAAATTTATCCTAGGGGATCCAAATATCTGAGCCATTTGTTACTCATTATCACCCATTTAAAAAAATACATGGGGGCTTCCCTGGTGGCGCCGTGGTTGAGAGTCCGCCTGCCGATGCAGGGGACACGGGTTCGTGCCCCGGTCCGGGAGGATCCCACGTGCCGCGGAGCGGCTGGGCCCGTGAGCCGTGGTCGCTGAACCTGCGCGTCCGGAGCCTGTGCTCCGCAACGGGAGAGGCCACAGCAGTGAGAGGCCCGCGTACCGCAAAAAGAAAAAAAGAAAAAAAAAAAAAAAGGAAAAGCTCTTCTTTATAGTTGAAATGTACCATTTATTTTCTCACTTAAATTCACATTTTATCCTTTACACTTAAAAGCTTTTTACTAATCCCTGTGCAATTAACGTGCCTTCCACTTGGGATTAACTGGCCCCCTGTTTGAAGCTCTCTGTCTTAGAAGTTCACGGTAGGAATGTGAGCTACACCTAGCGAGACATCTGGTTCTCTTGACTCCTTCTTTAACGCTGCCAAACACTGCAATGGGACTCGTTATTTTGCTTTTAGTTTTGGCGGGTTTCTTACTTTAGAATGAAGGCCAAGTAAGGACTACTTATACTTTCTGCAAATTCCCTTGACTTTGATTTCTATTTGAAATGTTAAAGGCAAGGGTTTTTTCCCTCTTCCACAACTTTAAGGGCGGGAGGTGTTGACTACAGCTACTTATCAGTAGACTGATCCCAGCAGGAATAATATAAGAGGTTGGTGGAGACTATTTTGATCTGAGACTCTCTTAATCCCAAATGCCTCCCTATTCAGGGCCTTAGTGCCTAAAAATCTCCCTGAAAGGATGCATTGCCTTTGACTAGTAATCTTGTTGCTTTTCTCAACCCGTGAAGTGATAGGGTTCCCTACACAATGCCAACCAATTTTCAGACACCAGCAGTGTGTCCAAGAAGTTAACTCAATTCTGACACAATGTACCCAAAGATAACACCAGATTCCATGGGCTAAGGGTTCAGTCCTACAAGATTGTACCCCCAGCCCCCTTGCCCCCAACTCAGATGCCAGTCTCAAGCCCAGTTTGTTACCTGTGCCCTGACTGACTATACATGAGAAGTTCCCATGACCCCCTCCTTGGGTTGGATCATTTGCTAGAGCAGCTCACAGAACTCAGAGAAACATTTTATTTACTAGGTTACTGGTTTATTATAAAAGGATACAACTCAGGAATAGCCAGATGGAAGAGATGCATAGGGCATGGTATAGGGAAAGAGTGCGGGGCTTCCCTGCCCTCTCTGAATTCACCAAGCTCCCCAAATCTCCATGTGTTTCACCACAAGAGAAGCTCTCAGAACCCTGTCCTTTTGGGTTTTTATGGAAGCTTCATTACACAGGCACAATTGATTAAACCCCTGGCCATTGGCAATTGATTGAACGTCTAGCGCCTCACCTCTCCCTGGAGGGCAGGGAGGTGGGACTAAAAGTTGGTTCACATGGCAACCAGTTCCCTTCCCTAGATGGGGTCCGAAAGTCACCTTGTTTACATAACAAAAGACACCTCTACGGCTTTCCTCACTTATACAATTCCAAGCTGTGAGCCAGGAACTGTGCACAGAGAGCACATATATATGAGAATGACCAAATGTATATTTCTTATACATTACAGGATCACAGAGGCCAAACACTAAGCAATCCGACTTCTCGATTTTGCCTCAGACTCACTGTGAAACTCTTATTGGACATTAGAAAGCCTAGTGCTAGATTAAAATCTCTATCAGGGCAGGCAATGCAGACAGGAAATTTTAGATGTGACTCCTAATATCTGAAAACTAATTTCAGTGAAGCTCTTATGTCAGGACATTTGAGCAATTTTATATTTTTATATATTAAGGAAGTCTTGAATTTCTTGTGTCTTATCATGAAACCTTGGAAAAGGGACAGTGTGGATTGTGTTTGGAGACAAAACCAATTTGACTATTTAAACCAGGGGTCCCCAACCCCTGGGCCTTAGGAAACGGGCCCCACAGCCAAAGGTGAGCAGCTCTCTGCCGCTCTCCATCGCTGGCACTACCACCTGAACCATTGCCCCCACCTGCCACCCGTCCGTAGAAAAATTGATTGTCTTCCACGAAACCGGTCCCTGGTGCCCAAAATGTTGGGGACGGCTGATTTAAACAGAGTTGAAGAGTTTTTCATCTCAATTGACCTGCCACCTTTTAAAAGGTAGGAATGTCAGTGCAGGATGACCAAGGTTAGTAATGATTTTCCTCCGAGGGGCACGTTTTCATGTGTCCCAATCATTTTTATTGCTTCTCTGACAAAGCGATGCCACACAGCATATGCACACAGAGGTATCGCTTTGAAGGCAAGCACAGCTCTCAACCGCTAAGCCTAGGTTGGAATTGATTTTAATTCATGGTACAGTGAATGGTGGCCAGAGAAGACCTTCAGATTCACACATCTATAGAGATTCTTTTACGTGAACTGGATCACACATAAATTAATTTTTAGCTACAGTGTTAAAATCATAGGCTTTTAGAGTTGTAAGAAAAGTTAGATCTTTTTTAGCATTATTAGTATTTATTTCTATACAATAGAAATAAATATGCAGTTGTAAAATTACATCATATATTAGCCAACTTAAAAATTAAATATTTTATAATTAGTATAATTGAATATATGTGTAGATATATAATTGAATATATGTATAATTAAAAAATGATGGAGTGCATAGTAGGCTTTGGAGTCCTGGTTTTTTTTTATTTTTTAGTGTTTTATTTGTTTTTTGTTTTTTAAAATTTATTTATTTATTTTATATCTAGTTTTGGCTGTGTTGGGTCTTCGTTTCTGTGCGAGGGCTTTCTCCAGTTGCGGCGAGCGGGGGCCACTCTTCATCGCGGTGCGCCGGCCTCTCACTGTCGGCCTCTCCCGTTGCGGAGCACAGGCTCCGGACGCGCAGGCTCAGCGGCCATGGCTCACGGGCCCAGCCGCTCTGAGGCATGTGGGATCTTCCCGGACCGGGGCACGAACCCGCGTCCCCTGCATCGGCAGGTGGATTCTTAACCACTGCGCCACCAGGGAAGCCCTGGGGTCCTGGTTTTGAATCCCAACTATGCCACTTGCTTTGGACTTTGGACAAGTTACTGAATTTCCCTAGGACTCAGTTTCCTGATCTGTAGAGTGGGGATAACAGAAATACCTCCATAGAGATGCTGTAAAGGTTAAATGAAGTAAAGCCAATGAAGCAAGTAGCACAGCATCTGACATACTAAGTGTTCAATACACATTAGCCACATTATTTTTATTTACAAGATAAGAAATTAAAATAAACTGCTTCTTTTCTGCAGTGATGTGAGTATACACTCAAGTAACATGGGGGTAGATATACACAAACATCTTATCTTTTCGGTTGATGCCAAGGGTAAAGAAATACATATATATTATATTGCGTCTAAATAAATGGGTCAGCATACATGGGAGGCTTGGTTAAGCTCAACAGACTGATATGTGTTAACCTGATCATGGTGCTGTTGTGGAACAAGGCCAGGACCCACCGAGACAAAATTAAGTCTTAAGGTACCAGGCTTTCAATATACAGTGATAAAGCCTCTCTTTTACATTAATACCTAAAGTTTTTTTTTTAATTTAATACAAATCCATTTCCTTCTTTCATTTTTTAAAAATATGAGCCAGGGGAGAGCATTACAATTGTTCTTCATTGAGCATTTGCCTTGTAAAGACTTTTTTTTGTAAATGTCCACAGGAGTCCTCAGATGAGAATGAATCTATTTGAATAAACCCAGTAATCTGAAGGTAATTAAAGTTGTTTTGTAAGGTGCAATAAACATCCATTGTTGGGTCTACCGAGCATTCGTTTATGCTATTGTGAAGACGATGTCTTTTTAGGCTGTGAGCTGTTTTGAAAAATTTCAGAGACCTCAAGTCTGAAAAAAACAAGGACAAGATAATGACTGGAGACACAATTAATTCTGGTGCCTCGGAACAGTACAAACTGTTAGGACAAGCAAAGCCAAAGCTGCACAGAGGTTATAGAAAGAGAAGTTAATGCATAGTCGTAAAAAAAAAAAAATCAAAAGCCTAAATGTAGAGCATATGTCAGTAGAATGAATAATAGCTGAGAAATTAAAATAGCACAAGACAACACATTGTGCTCTAAAGACAGGGAAAAGGAATCGAAAACATTTGTAGAAAATAGGAAATACATTTGTGTTGAGGTATATGTGAAGACAAGATGGCGGGTAGGTAAACACTTTTATTTCTTTAGGCGTGACCCCAGGTGGTGTGGAGACTTCAAAAGTCTCGACTACATGACACATACTCCTGACTCAGAATTCTCACCCACCACATAAAGGGGTGAGGAACCCAGAAGAAATTGCTGGTGAACCCTCTGATGGTCAGCTTTTATCTCGCAGCAACTTCTATATGACTTTCAACTCTTTTCAAACTTCTTTCACCTTGACCTAGATTTATGAGAATAAACAAGAATAAATAAGACACTTCTGGATCTGATGCCTGTCCCAGAGGCCTCAAAATCATGTACCAACCAGATTTTGGAAATTTGGTCTCAACTGTGAAATGTGAAATGGTGAGCTTCCCTACCCTGCTGCTGAATGGTCCAGCAGAGAGATTTCAGCTGCCTTTGCTTCCCATCCCTTCCGCCCAAAACAGATTTCATCAGAGCTTTTTCTTGTTTAAAAATTTTTTTTTAATTTTAATTTTATTTATTTATTTTTGGCTGTGTTGGGTCTTCTTTGCTGCATGTGGGCTTTCTCTAGTTGTGGCGAGTGGGGGCTACTCTTCCTTATGGTCTGTGGGCTTCTCCTGGTGGTGGCTTCTCTTGTTGTGGAGCACGGGCTCTAGGCACATGGGCTTCAGAAGTTGTGGCTCGCGGGCTCTAGAGCGCAGGCTCAGTAGCTGTGGCGCACGGGCTTAGTTGCTCCGTAGCGTATGGGATCTTCCCGTACCAGGGCTCAAACCCATGTCCCCTGCATTGGCAGGTGGATTCTCAACCACTGGGCCACCAGGGAAGCCCCAGAGTTTTATTTTATTTATTTTATTTTTTATTTATTTGGCTGTGTCTGGTGTTAGATGTGGCACGCGGGATCTAGTTGCACCCAGGATCTAGTTCTCTGACCAGGGATCGAACCCAGGCCCCCTGCATTGGGAGTGTGGAGTCTTACCCACTGGACCACCAGGGAAGTCCCTCCATCAGCATTTTAGAAAAACCTCATTTTTCATCCGTGTGGTCACCATTTCACATCGGATTTTAAAATACAACAATGGAGTATTCAGTTAGCCCCAGTGACCTCTTCCAGATTCCAGGTGGGTATTGAGGGTCGATGATCAGTTGAACTCCCTGTGACTTCAGACAAGTAAGAAGCATCTTCCTGCTCCTGCATTCAGTTGGGGTAAAGGGGTTGAGCTGGAGCTGGGCTCCGTTACAGCAGTCCTTCTCCAGGTTGCATGAAGTAGATGTACATCTGATTCAGGTCAAGTATTGCCCCTTATTCTCACCAGTCCTATGACAAGTTTTACCCATGGAGACAGTGGCATGGATTCCCATATCTTGGGGCATATCTTTGCTTCCCTATGTGCAGAGAAGCGCTCACTGCTGCTTTTGGGCTGAGTGCAGTGAGGCCTCTGAAGGATCCAGCCTTGGGCTTCAGGAGAACCAGGAGGCCTCATCTGAGTGACCTACAGCTTGAAAGGCCATCTGCTTCAGGCACCGAAATCCTCTGCACACACAATAATCACATTTTTCAAAATGCATCTCTGGCTGCCCAGTCAAAAGGCATTTTTTATCAAAATACCAGTGATTCTGGGCTAAAGCTCTAATGCTTGCATTCCCTCAGAACGGGGTTGCCAGATGCTGCAAAAGACAAACAACAATAACAAAACAGGATGCTCAGTTAAATTTGAATACCAGGTAAATCCTGGTATTCAGGATTTTTTTATTTTTTAATTTTTTAGCATAAGTATGTACCATTAATAGTAGGGACATACTTATGCTAAAAATATTCACTGTTTATGCAAAATTCCAATTTAACCAAGCATCCTCTATTTTATCTGGCAGCCTTATCCTGGAACCATGATGGCTAACAGTTAGGAAAGGTGGTCTCTCTTTCACAACTGGAGTAATGAAGGCCCTGAGGGGTAAAATAGCTTTTCTACAATAATCCAGTCAGTTGCTGTGCTTGGTTATTTCACTGATGGCACCTTTCAGGAACAGGAACAAAGGAGGCAAGATTATCACGGGCATTTTCACGGGCTCTGATTCTCTTTGATGTTTTCCATCCTAGGTCTGCCACACTTGCCATGACAATACCTATTCAGATAAATAGATATTATTTTGCCATTGTGGGTAAATGACTGATTTGCTGGCTTATTTACTTTTCCCTCATGGAGTGAATCTATATTGGTGAAATTTCAGGTACCCGTTAGTGACAGGTAGGAGAAAAAATGTGACGTTGGGGTGTGTGTTCTCAAAATAGTATTAGATTCGGCCAAATTTCAGTAGGTCCTAAATATTAAATCCTGTAAACTTGTAGCTGATGGCCTGATGAAATGCCACTTGGCAAACTGAACAAAATGTAGGTAAATGCAGGTTTGTACCTCAGTTCCCCATTTCTGCCCCAGTAACTCTGGAATGGGAGACCCAGAATATATACTTTACCTCCGATATTGTATTACACAATTTTTGTTCTTTTTTTTTTTTTTTTTTTTTTTTTGTGGTGCGCGGGCCTCTCACTGTTGTGGCCTCTCCCGTTGCGGAGCACAGGCTCCGGATGCCCAGGCTCAGCGGCCACGGCTCACGGGCCCAGCCGCTCCGCGGCACGTGGGATCCCCCCCGGACCGGGGCGCGAACCCGGCTCCCCTGCATCGGCAGGCGGACGCGCAACCACTGCGCCACCAGGGAAGCCCCCACAATTTTTGAATACAGCAAAGTTGAAAGAATTATAGTGACTACCCGGGTACCAATGGTCAGGTGTCACCAATGAACATTTTGCCGTGTAATTCATCTTGCACTTCAAAGTAAGTGAACATTAGTTCACTTTACTCCTAAATATTTCAGCAGGTGTATCACCAACTAGAACTCATTTATTTATGACTTTTAGGTTAAAATTACATATAGTGAAATGCACGACTCTTAAATGTACCATTTGGTACATTTTGACAAATATGTACACCGGTGTAACCTACAGGTGACACAGAGGACGTCTGTGTAAGATATAAAGCATTTTCACCACTTTGGAAACTTTCCTCATCACCTGTTCCAGAACAGATAACTACTCTCATGATTTTCTTTGTCACCACAGATAGTTTTGCCTATTCTAGAACTTCATAGAACTAGAATCACACAGTGTGTGCTCTTTGGTGTAAGGCTTCTTTCACTCAGCATAGTGTTCTGAGATTTATTCCTGCTGTTGGCTGTATCGGTAGTTTATTCCTTTTTATTGCTGAGTGTGGCATTTCGTACTATGAAGATACTGCAGAATGTTTCATTGTTCTCCTCTTGAGGAACACTTGGGATGTTTCCAGTTCCTGGCTATTGTAAATATAGTGGCTGTAAACATTCTAGTATATGTCTTCTTGTGGACATGTTTCCTGCCCCTCCCCCTCCCCTCCTCCCATCCCCTACTTCTGGGGTAAACACTCAGGAGTGGAATCAACCAGATTTGGGAAACATTTTATTTTATTTTATTTTTTAACATCTTTATTGGAGTATAGTTGCTTTACAATGGTGCGTTAGTTTCTGCTGTATAACAAAGTGAATCAGTTATACATATATCCCCATATCCCCTCCCTCTTGCGTCTCCCTCCCACCCTCCCTAGCCCACCCCTCTAGGGGGTCACAAAGCACCGAGCTGATCTCCCTGTGCTCTGCGGCTGCTTTTGGGAAGCATTTTTGTAGCTCATGTTATTTTGGAAAATATTGGTTATCACACTGATTACCTACAAGCTTTGTTCTAGGGTACAAATCTAGACCGATCTTAATTTTTCTCAAGGCTCCTTCTTACTTTGCTTTTCGAGCTCACAAGGACCTACATCCTCTCTCAAGGGCTAGGACCCCCCAGGACACTTTGGATCCCTGAAACTTGCTTAGAATAAATCCACGTTCTATTCCAGATTTGGGGACACTTCTGGGAGGGTCTTTCTCAGAGTCAAATTATATCATGAGGATAAACGTGTCATTGGCTTATTTTCCCCTCCACTGGGTGGACGCTCTATGCTGTGCCCTGGGAATGTGAAGATGAATAAAGCTCGGCCCCTGCTTTGAAGAGCTCATAGGCCTGTGGACAGACAGACAGGACAAATGGCCATTTCAATGCAATGTGGTAAAGACGAACAGGTACCTTGAAAATGCACTTGACCCAGAATGAGATGAAGACTAAGGAATACTATGATGAACCCAGGAACAGTCAAACAGCAAGTCGTAGAGGGAAGTGTGTTGCAGGCAGAGGGTTTCCTATGGGGTGCTGGGGGCGGGAGATTGTAAATAGCTTTTTTTTTTTTTTTTTAATTTATTTTTAATTTTATTTTATTTTAGGCTGCATTGGGTCTTCGTTGCTACACACGGGCTCTCTCTAGTTGTGGCGAGCGGGGGCTACTCTTCGTTGCGGTACGCAGGCTTCTCGTTGCGGTGGCTTCTCTTGTTGTGGAGCTCGGGCTCTAGGCGCGCGGGCTTCAGTAGTTGTGGCACGCGGGCTTCAGTAGTTGTGGCTCGCAGGCTCTAGAGCGCAGGCTCAGTAGTTGTGGCGCACGGGCTTCGTTGCTCCGTGGCATGTGGGATCTTCCCGGACCAGGGCTCGAACCCGTGTCCCCTGCATTGGCAGGCGGATTCTTAACCACTGCGCCACCAGGGAAGCCCTGTAAATAGCTTTTTTTGTTTATTTGTTTCATGTCTTTATTGACAGGAGAGAAAAAAAGGGTCACAGCATTTCAGACTTTATTCAAACACACAAATGGTAACAACGGGCACCCACAAGTGACAGGCAGGGTCCCTAAGGCCGGGCTCAAAGGCCATGCTGGAGGGTGTGGGTGACTTCTCAGCACTACTCCCTGAGCATCTCTGTCCCTTCCTCCTCTGCACCTCACGGAAACCCCTGAGATCAGTTAAAATTTGTGCAGAAACTAAGTTACTCCGGAGGAGGTTGGGCCCTGCCTCACTGCCAAGAAAGAAGAGCAGGTTCTGAGGAGAAGATGGGAGAGGGCTTCTGGGTGGTCACTCAGGAGACGCCAGGCTGCTCCCTGTGGAAAGAAGCTCAATGGTCACGGGTGAGGCTAGAGAGAGGAAGGAGGTAGATCGTGGTGGGGTTTTAGATTCACTTTAGAGCTACTTTATATTCTGTAAAGCTTCTGTGTACTTACATGTATGCATGTAAGTCGTAGACCATCAGTTATTTCTGAACTAATTTTTATAAACTGAAAAGGGCCCCCGTTTGGTGCCTTAAACATGGGTTCCGTCTTCAAAATAGGGCCCCTTTGAGCGTAAGATGTCCAATTGATGAGGCTGCATGAGATTTTCTTAAAAAAAAAAAACAAAACAAAACCAACAACTTAGTTATTGGGTCATACTTGAAGGGACATTTCAGAATCTTTGCGGAACTGGATAACTGCTGACCCCAGCATCCTTAAATTAACCTCTCAGGAAATGCAAGATTTATAAGTTGTGGGCTTTTCTTTTCTTTTGAAAAAAGGTCTTAATAATTCAAAGAACTTTTTAATGATTTGAAAAGTGCATGTTAAGTACTTGATGGATTGGATCAATTCCTTCTTTGTAGTTGAAGTAGCTCTGTGTTGACATCCTCCTCTCTACATATGGAAATTCGACAGATGTACAGAAATGCCACACAGAATGGGATGTTTCTTTATGACATTTCCTTGTGCATTTCATTGGAGAAAAAAAATGTGTATATGCACTTTATAGTTGGTCATTAACTATAAAAACAAGCTTATTCGCAAACCTGCTTTGATCTGAATTTCCTGTGATTTATCTTTGGTGTCTCAGCATGCACTGAATTCCTCATTGTTATCAACTCCCCCAATATTTATATCACTCCAGATAATCAATGCTTAACACAGTCAATACAGATGTTACAGGATCCTAGAAGAAAGATGGCTCAGCATAATAACATTTTAATTATTATAGCATGTGTTCTCGACTGTATCCTTTGTTGATAGCATCAGCTAACACAGCTACTGTAGATATCTAATTCAGAGAAAGTATTAAAATGATTGAACGTGTCAATTATAGCTTTTTCCCACCAAGGACAGAAGCAATAGTGTGCCACTGCTTGAAGGTATTAATGCTTGTTTAATTAATTTAAATCCTGCTGCTAAAACTATATCTTCACTTTCTGTTCCCCTGGGCTCGCGTTCTCTACAGGGTTACTCAACTGTTATGTAAAACAAATTTGCTTGTGGATGTTTTAATGGTACAAGATATCTGACTTGAACTAGCATATCACTTGTGTTAATGAAATCACAAGATGGACTCCTGTGAGGAAAAATGCAAATCTGGCAAAAATCTGTTTGATTTGCAAATTTCATTTTTTTTTAACATCTTTATTGGAGTATAACTGTTTTACAATAGTGTGTTAGTTTCTGCTTTACAACAAAGTGAATCAGCTATACATATACATATGTTCCCATATCTCTTCCCTCTTGCGTCTCCCTCCCTCCCACCCTCCCTATCCCACCCCTCTAGGTGGTCACAAAGCACTGAGCTGATCTCCCTGTGC
>NC_041217.1:2292088-2327957 GCF_002837175.3 Physeter macrocephalus
TTTTTTTTTTCTTAGATTCCATATATATGTGTTAGCATATGGTATTTGTTTTTCTCCTTCTGACTTACTTCACTCTGTAGGACAGACTCAAATTTCATTTTTGAGCATCGTACACTTCACTTTTGACTACGCTTAGGATGAAAGACTGCAAAGTTCTGTGAGACCTGGGCTATATACTTTTCTAAGGCCCCCCCCGCTATTTCACAGCTACTATTCCTGCAAGTTGAGAACTGCATTTTGCAGAGTAAATGAGCAGGGTCAGGGGGCTGGTACAACATTGCCTAGCTTTTCCATAGTAATATCTTTCCACTTCCCTCATAAATGGCATAGTTCTGCCAAGCTATGGCCACATTCACTCTTATTGGAAGAACTATGCTTTTACATGGAGCTGTTGTACCAAAGGCAATGGCATGAGAGTTATGCTGTGTGGAGGGTGCAATACAAGGACCGGCCTCCTCCATCTCCATGGATGCATCTTCACCTGAAAGCTAGAAGGACCAGCATCCTCCTCCTCCATCAGTGCATCCTTACCTGAAAGCCAGGTGCAGGTAAAGGGTGAGAACTTGGTGATGGTTGAAAGTTGAAGCTTCTTTCGCCTGCTTTTTACAATAACTATTTGCTCTGATACAATAAAAAGCCCTTACATTTTCCCAGATGTTGGACTGGGCAAACTGCAAACTGCATCTTCTATATATAAATAAGAGATACCACAGGGACTCAGTATTTTTTTTTTTTATGAAACACCAGAGGAAATATCTGGCGATATCAAAGCTGTAATTTTTTTTTTTAAAGGCAGATGCCTGTGTCAATCTTTTCTCTTTTTAATTAATTAATTAATTTCTGGCTGTGTTGGGTCTTCGTTGCTGCACGCGGGCTTTCTCTAGCTGCAGCGAGCGGGGGCTACTATTCGTTGCAGTGCGTGGGCTTCTCTTTGCGGTGGCTTCTCTTGTTGCAGAGAGCGGGCTCTAGGTGCGCAGGATTCAGTAGTTGCAGCACGCGGGCTCAGTAGTTGTGGCTTGTGGGCTCTACAGTGCAGGCTCAGTAGTTGTGGTGCACGGGCTTAGTTGCTCTGCGGCATACGGGATCTTCCTGGACCAGGGCTCAAACCCGTGTCCCCTGCATTGGCAGGCGGATTCTTAACCACTGTGCCACAGGGAAGTCCCAAAGCTGTAATTTTAATAGGAGACCTTTGATTATTGATGATAGCTAAGAATATCCTTTTTTTTTTCTCTTTTTTTCTTTTTGCATCCATTGAAATAAGGGCTTGTGGAAAGGTACCACGGCTGAGTTTGTAAACCTGGGTTCTGTACCCACTACCGCTTCTTCTGAGCCTTCAGGAAAGGGGCCATTTCTAGAAAGGAAGAAACTGGGTAACAGAGAAAGACTATGTGATGTGTTCTGCTTTTGAGGCCTTCTTCTTCTCCAAGGACCTGACTTGGTTACACTCTCTCAAGCAAACAAGTTTGTGGATAATTTTCTTTTTCAGTTCAAGATACTGAATATGCTGGACCTTCTCATAAGCAGACATGGATAATGATATTGGGAACTCCTGGGGGATAGTCGAGAAAATCAGGGGTCAGTAAAGAGTATTACATTGGGCCACAACTTTAAAGACAATGTAGAGAAATTAAATCAGCATCAGCTTCTTATATTATGGTAATGCAAGAAAGTCTGTGAAATGCTGAGAGGCCATGAAGGCAGGTGGTTGCATTTTATACTCTTAAAGGAAGCTTGAGAATTTGCCCAAACTCATGCCTTTGACTTAAAGTACAACTTAATAGAAACTATTCTGGAAAGAAGAAATGAGTATAGCATTTACTTTCGTTTAAAATAAAAGTAAACAAATAAAGCCAAAACCTCCAGAGAAACGATAACAGCTTCCGTTCTATTCCATGAAGTATCATCAGCGTTGGGTTCCTTTGATCAATTTACCCAGAACTGGACTATTGCATGTTGACTTTATTTCTAAGAGTTTTGCCATTTGTTCGGTCCTTCATTTAGGCACCATTTTTTTGAGCTTCCACAGATGAACAAATAAAGAGCTAATTCTGATAAATTGTGGGAAGTAAAATAAAAGAGATATGCATAAGCTATTACTGAGAGGTGTAGATGGAGTCCTGAGTCCAGCATGGGGCAAGAGTTGATCAAGAAAGGCTTCCTGGAGGAGTGTTGGTTTTGCTGGAGGACAGAAAGTGTCAGGAGGGATAGGAGATAAACTGTCCTTTGCGGGCTGGGACATCTCACAGTGTGTGGGCTTTATCAAAGAC
The DNA here is from genome assembly GCF_002837175.3 of Physeter macrocephalus. Taxonomy (NCBI): domain Eukaryota; kingdom Metazoa; phylum Chordata; class Mammalia; order Artiodactyla; family Physeteridae; genus Physeter; species Physeter macrocephalus. The sequence goes on from NC_041217.1 coordinate 2,294,356, forward strand.
ATCCATTCAGAGTAATTTTTCTCGATGTAAAACTAAGATGTGAATACATTTTAAAGATTATATACACGTGAGAATGAAAGGAAAGTTACAATCTCATTGGACAGGACTGAATTTCAAATATGTTAGAGAACTGAAAGATTTTTTGGGGGGGACCAAACTTCATTTTCTAGAACTACATTATTGTACCTCTTTTAATGTCTCATTCATTGCCTCTGTTTGTATGAGAAAAGTGATTCATCCATGACTCAAATAATCTAAATTGTGTGAATCACTTTTTAAAGAGTGAATCAAGTTATTTATAAATGCCCTGTTTCTCTTTAATGTACAATTTTACCCAAGATGTCAAGATTTACAAAATTCGTATTATTTTGGACTGTGTTAACTTAGAATTAATACTACATTAGGACTTGGGGTAATTTTTTAAATGAATAATAGTGCTAATAGTAAATTAATTGAAGATAGTTTATGTACTAATTAAAATAATTACCGTTCCATTTATTAAAGTTGGATCCTCCAAGGCATGGATCCCAAAGATACAAATTACGTTCTTTCAAATATTAAATTTACATTTCTTTGAAATATTTCCTAATTTAAACTTTTCTCCAAGTCATATTTACCTTTCAATGTATTAATACTTTATTTCTCTAGTGAAATATTTAAACAAATTGATTTCTGTATTGCGTATAGCACAGATCTTGTCTATATGCTACAGACCCCAAGGTTTAGAAAAACCAAATTTGGGGTTGGGGGCACACTGCCCCTCAGGCCCTACATGGGGCAACTCCAGGGGAGCACCGTTTATGTAAATAAAATCTGAAAGGCGATCTTCCTTGGAGTTGTGCATAGTGGCTGCCCTGGGGCTGGGATGTAGGGCCTGAGGAAGGATGTCTTCTAAAAAATAGACTCTCACTGAATCAACTGGGTATTAAATTACTTTACTTTAATTTAACTGTTTAGCTTTCCCAAAGTCTCTAGAAGAAAGGCTAGTTCAAATAGATGTTCAGAGGTGTTTTTGGACCCAAAGTTTCTATACTCTAATAAAGTTTGAGAAACTGGGATAAACCAGTTTTCCTTTGTAGGACCTCTCAGTTTTTAAAAATTGCTAATGTGTATTGTGAATCTATAAATGAGGACTAGGAGAGGCATTACTTCCTAAGCTTATCCCACCATGGAAATGGGGGAAATGGGAGAGAATTCTGAGTAAGGAACAAGGGCAGAGCACTCAAGTTCTCTAAACTATAAGATGACAATGGGCATTGGACTGTTTTATTCTCAGATCTTTTAAGCCCTGTTTTCCTTAATGATTCTGTAATGTACTGTAATGATATATTCACCTGTATCTTTTTAAAGGATCATAATAGATGCTTAATAAATGATACATCCAGTGTGCAGTTATCCAACATTGAAGCTCTAAATTAAGACATATACATATATGTATATATTGTGAATTGTAACTAGATTAGATTAATATAGCACTTCTGTTTGTAGTACTCAGATCCAAGAACTTTTCCCCTCTTCCCTTGCCTGGTGACAAGGTGACAGTAAGTATCCTCCGTTGTTTAGAAAACTAAAGGAGTGGAAAACGATTGAGGAAACATGGGGTTTCAGTTCTCAAGCTTTAGTTTGTTAAATGGATAGAAAGGTCCAAGCAGCCAGTCATTTGTTATATGGACCATCCTGAATTGGAATGCAGTTGTCATGTTGAAAATAATCCCAGTTGCTCAGTTAACCAGAGCAGCTTCGACTTAAGACTCTCTTATTTCCCATCACATCCTAACTTTTTTTTCTGAGTGTCTTTGAATTTTGTTTTGAACAGTCAATACATACTTCAGTCCTCAAATTCCAGATTTGCTTATGTAAAGAAATAATTATTTTATGATTGCGTACTTCCATGAGTTTTGTACGCTCCATCTTGCTGGTTAGTTAAGGATAAGACCATTTATCACTGGAAATGCCACATGTATTTAATAGTTTTCTGAATTGTTGTCCTTTGACATGGTGAAATGAAACCCACGTTTTTTTGGAATTACACACCGAACTATTATATAAATGAAGTGTTAGAAATCAATTCAAATGTTAAATACAAAGGACATCCTTGGCTCATTAAGTAAAAATATCTCATTTAATGAGCAGAAAAGCACTGGAGTACACTGAACCCTGACACAAAGCAAATTATTTAAGTGATAAATTATATTTTATGGGGAGTGTAAAAGTTAATAATACTCAGGGGCCTGGTAATAAATGCAGAGGTGTAACCAACTTCATCGACTGCTTTACTTACAAACATGCCATATGTACTTAGTTACTTGAGATGATCATAAAAGGGCAGAATAGAAACCACACAAAGATTCAGAAAGTGACCTTAATATGATTATTTTTCAGTGCATCCTTTATATCATATTATTTTAAGAGTTCCTCTCTCTTCTCTTTTTTTTTCTTTCTTCTGTCATTTGCAGCATTCTGCTAACTTCATTTTTGTTTTCACTTTTGGTCAAGAATTTGACCTTGCTGCAGTTAAGCTGCAGCCTGGTCCTTATCTCTTGGCAGCCCTCATAAAAGCAGCCATGTATTCATCCTCTTTGGTGGCCCACAGATGACCTCAGACCGCATTTGGGGAGGACCAGCCTGTAGTATGAAGAGATGGGTGGCTGAGCTCTTGTGTTGGCAGCCCCCGGGTTCTTCCCTAGGCAAACATTTCTCAGGTGTGTTGAAGAGATCCATAAACAAATGTGGTCCATAATGTCCACCCAGCTTTAGCTAAGATGCACAGAGACAGCTGTCTCCACACAACAGGGGAGCTGGGAAGAGCTCCAGTGATTGTCTGGGTAATTAGGATACAGACTGAGGGAGAAGTGGAAGGAAAGGAACTGCTTTGTTTTTTCCAATTTACTGTTTCTTTTTTTTTTTTTTGGGCTGCACCGTGCAGCTTGTGGAATTTTCGTTCCCAGACCGGAGATCGAACCCAAGCCCTCGGCCGTGAGAGTGCGTAGTCCTAACCACTGGACCGCCAGGGAATTCCTTGTTTTTTCCAATTTAAATGATGCATTATTTTCTTCTGCTTTGACTCTGCTTTAAAATGAACCTTGTTCCTCTTGTTGCTTGACCCCTGCCTGGTTTTAGATTATGTGCGATTCTAATGCCACGGTTGAGGTAGACTCTAGATGAAAATGTAGCTTACTGATGCTACATGAATGATATTTTTCCTGGGTGTGGAAAATAACATAGTTTTCAAATCTTTATTCAAAACTGGTTTTAGTCTGTGGACCCACATTGAGGGCAGGTGCAGAGAGGAACGGGGAGAATTCCTTCGTGTCGGAGCAGAAGTGCTTTCCAGGGGCGGCTCACACCTCTCACCCTCTGCGTGTCTGTTTCCTCTCCCGAGTTCTCCCTCATTCTCCTTCATCCAGCAAACTCCCACTGGTGTTTCAAACCCGGCTCCAAAGTGGATTCTTCTGCTCACTGTCCTCTCTCTCTTCAGGCTGAGTTAATTATTCTTTCTACGTTACTTCTTATTTATAGCATTGCATTTTCCTCCTGGTGTTATACTTTATCTATTCCCATTTCCCACTATGCTGTAAGATTCATGAGTGTAGGAACCTTGCCATGGTCACCATTTCAAGTCGAACACCTAGGCAGATAGTGGCCCATCACGATGGAAGAAAGGATGGAGACGGAGGGAAGGAAGGAAAGAAACCTTCCTTATCACTGACAGCACCTTGTGTAAAGCTGCTCCCGTAGAAAAAGACCCTGCTTCCCCCAGACTAATGGTGCCTTGGCCATGACATGAATTTAAAAAAACCAAAAAACAAAAAACAGATACAATCCCCACTTTCATGGAACTTCTGCCTCTTTGAGAAGATACACAGAAAAACAAACAAAACAAAACAAAAAACAAAACAAATAAAAAATTCAAATATATAGTACCAGAGAAAGTAATTAAATGCTGTAATGAAAAAGACAGCAAGAGAGAAGGTTTGGGAACGCCAGTGAGAGGGTGAAGGGTGTGAGTGTGTGAATAGGACAGTCAGGGAAGGCCTCCCTGAGACGGAAACCTCTGAGCAGGGCCCTAAAGGAGATGAGGGCGAGCCAGGCGGTGGACTGGGGAGTGCTGTCAGCAGAGGAAACAACAGGCGCCACGTTCTGAGAGGGGTGCCTGGGGTGTTCAAAGAACAGCAAAGAGGTCAGTAGGGATGGAGCAAGGGGTCATATCATTCTGTTTTTTAATGGAAGTACAGTTGATTTACATGGTTGTGCTAGTTTCAGGTGTACAGCAAAGTGATCCAGATCTATCTATCTATCTATCTATCTATTCTTCTTCAGATTCTTTTCCATTATAGATTATTACAAGATTGAAGATTTTACAAGATATTGAATATAGTTCCCTGTGCTATACAGTAGGTCCTTGTTGGTTATCTATTTTACATAGAGTGGTGTGTATCTGTTAATCCCAAACTCCTAATTTATCCCTCCCCCGCCTTTCCCCTTTGGGAACCATGTTTGTTCGCTATGTCTGTGAGTCTGTTTCTGTTTTGTAAGTAGGTTCATTTGTATCATTTGTTTTAGATTCCACTTAGAAGTGATATCATATGACATTTGTCTTTCTCTGTCTGACTTACTTCATTTAGTATGATCATCTCTAGGTCCATCCATGTGGTAAGTGGCATTATTTCATTCTTTTTATGGCTGAGTAATGTTCCATCATATATATGTACCACATCATCTTTATCCATTCATCTGTTGATGGACATTTAGGTTGCTTCCATGTCTTGGCCATTGTAAATAGTGCTGCTGTGAACATCAGGGTACATGTATCTTTTTGAATCAGAGTGTTTTATTTTTGCATTGCTGTTTCCCCAATGTCTACAACAATGGATGGTATATAATAATGCTTGATACTGTATAGAATGAGTAAGTGAAAGGTAGAAAATATGAAAACTACAGAAAGTATAATGCAGAACAAAGAAAAGCACTCATATGCTTACCTCTCAGAAGTAACATTTTGTTACATTGACTTTCAGAGTTTTTAGGTATATGGTTTTTTACTTAGTTGAAACAATGTAGCATGTAGAATTTGGGGGAAAAGTATAATTCTCTCCTTTTAGCTGAGTATTACAATGTAAGCAATTCCAAATTATTTAACCTTTTAAATTATTATATTCCCTGGTCTGGATATACCATATGGTCTACTACCAATCTCATACTGGTTGGGATTTAGGTTATTTTTAATTTTGGATTTTATCAATGACCCTATGATGAGTATTGCTGTGCCTAAACCTTCATCTGTGCTTTGCAGTTTTAAAAACAGTATATTCAAAGAAGTAGAATTATTGCATTTGAGTGACTCATGCAGGTTGCCAGATACTTTCCCCCAGAGAGATGGTATCCCATCACCCTCCTAGCCATGTTATATGACAAAGTTAATTCCACTTCATTCTCAACACCAATGAGTATTTTCAAATAAAACTAATTTGCTAGTTTGGCAGGAAATAAAAAGTAGTTATCTTGTTTTAATTTGCACTTCTTTGGAACACAAGAGGAGGGGGAGAAACCTATCCCTGCCTGTTTAAATATGGGAGGAAGGATGGCAGTGGAGATAGGAGAGTCTGGGATGAGGTACATCTGTCCTAATGTTCCCTCATTGTTGCCTGTCTCTTGTCTCTGTGGGGCAACAGGCAGAAATCCCTGTGGATTTGGCTAAAGCTCATCTCCAGTGGAGATGACGTTCTTGCTTAGATTTTTTTCCTCTCTGCCCTATTATGCTTCTCTCACTCCGTTTTCCTGAGAGCACTCCATGAATAAATCATTTGCAAGGAATATCCATCTCAGGCTCTGCTCCTGGGGTATCCACTCAAGACATCATCTTAATAAGAATACGTCTGGTAGGGTTAAAACCTATATGAGAGGTGTGAATAGTGAATTGTAAAGTGAGGAAACAGAGACAGCTTCGCCTACACAAATCATTGGAGAAGACCTGAAACAAGTGTGTGAGAAACTGAGTAGGAGATGGGTGGACAACAGAGCTGATGGGCGTCGCTGGACCATGAAGTGAAAGTCAGGGCAGCAGGAGATGCGCTGGGATCCATTCTTACGCTTTCTTCTCCAAACTTCTTATTCTCTTTCTCAGCTTCACAGCGCTTATCTTGCCCACTAATTAGATTTTTCACTTGTGTGTTTGTAGATAATAACTGTCTTTTTGCCAGTAGATTGAAATCTCTGTGAGTACAGCAACCTTGTTAGTTTTACTCTCCACTAAAGAGTCAGTGCCTAGCAGAGTGGATCTCCCAGAATAGCAGGTATTGAGTAAATAAATGAATAAATAAATAAATGAAAGAATGAAGAACACACCAATGGCAGATGGGGTGACACAAGTTTATGTATTTTGGTTTAATATGTTCAAAGTGACTTCTTCAATTTAAAGGAAATTAAAAGTGAGAGGAAAAGGCTTTCGTCTTTACCCCCATCTTTACCTTTTCCGGCACTTTCCGTTCCTTTGTATGGATCCAAGTTCCCACCATGCATTATTTTCCTGCTACGTGAAGAGCTTCCTTTAATGTTTCCTACAGGGCATGTCTGTTGATATCAAATTCCCTCAGTTTTGGCTTATCTGAATACATCATTATTTAGCCTTCATTTTTTAATGACATGGGAATATGTTTATTGTTTAATAAAAATTCATGCCTAGAGTATGTTTCCATTTTTGTTATTAAACTTATAAACATGCAGAAAAAGATTTTTACATAAAAATATCACTATATCTGCAGTTATCTTCAGATGATAACTGATTATTTTTTTTTAATTAACTGTATTTCTATACACTTGCAATGAGTAATCTGAAAATGAAATTAAGAAAAAAATTCCATTCACAATCACCCCAAAAGGAATAAATTACCTAGGAATAAATTTAACAAATAAGTGCAAAACTTATATTCTGAAAACCACAAAACATTTGTAGTTCTTTTTTTTTTTCTGAATTTTTGAATTTTATTTTATTTATTTATTTTATACAGCAGGTTCTTATTAGTTATCCATTTTATACATATTAGTGTCTACATGTCAATCCCAATCTCCCAATTCATCACACCACCGCTGATTTCCCCCCTTGGTGTCCATACGTTTGTTCTCTACACGTGTTTCAATTTCTGCCCTTCAAACCGGTTCATCTGATAACTGAAGAGTTTTAACTTCCTTTTGCTCATCTACATTTTTTCATTTTGTCATTTTTTCTCTTTTTATTATGATAAAAGTTACATAACATAATATTTATCATTTTAGCCATTAGTAAGTGTACAATTCAGTGGTATTAAATACAGTCACATTAAATACACAGTCATGTGTAACATTACCACTCTCCATACTCAAACCATTTCATTATCCCACCAAAACTCTGCCCACTAAGCAATAACTCCCCATCTTCTGCTTCCCTTGTCCCTGGTAACATCGGTTCTACTTTCTGTCTTTATGAATTTGCCTATTCTAGGTACCTTAAATAAGTGGAATCATACAAAATTTTTCCTTCTCTATCTGGCTTATTTCATTTAGCATAATGTTCTCAAGGTCCAGCCATGTTTTAGCATATATCAAAATTTCATTCCTTTTTATGGCTAAATAATATTCTGTTGCATGTGTTCACCACATTTTGTTTATTCATGCATCTGTTGATGGACACTTTTGTGTTTCTACTTTCCGTCCTTTGTGAATACTGTTGCTATGAACATTGGTGTACAAATATCTGTTCAAATCCCTGTTTTCAATTTTTTTTGATATATACCTAGTAGTAGAAATGCTGGGTCACATGATAATTCTATATTTAAGCCTTTGAGAAACTGACAGCTATACCATTTTATATTCTCACCAGCAATGTGCAAGTTTTCCAATTTCTCCACATCCTTGCCAACACTGTTATTTTCCAGTTTTATAAAATTATAGCGATCCTGGTAGGTGTGAAGTGGTATTTCATTGTGGTTTTGATTTGCATTCTCCTAATGACTAATGATGCACTTATTGGCCATTTGAATAGCTTCTTTGAAGAATTGTTTACTCAAGTTCTTTGCCTATTTTTAAATTGGATTGTTCATATTTTGTTGTTGAATTTTAGGATTTCTTTATATACTAATATCCATCTCTTATCAGATGTATGATTTACAAATATTTTCTCCCATTCAGTAGATTGTTTTTTTCCCATTCAGTAAGTTGCTTATTGACATTATCTGTTGATACATAAAATTTTTTAATTTTGATGAAGTTAAATTTATTTATTTTATCTTTTGTTGCCTGTGCTTTTGGTATAATATTCATGAAATCATTGCCAAATTCAATGTCATAAAGATTTTCCACCCTTCATTTTTGAAGGCCATTTTTTTCTATATTAGAGGACTTTTTTATAAAATTCAGTGCTTTAAATACATTGTTTCATTGTCCTCTAGCTTGCATTATTTCTGAGAAAAGTGAGATTATTATTATCTTTGTTCTCCTGTATATAATATGTATTTTTTTTCTGTCTCCGCTTTGAAGATATTCTCTAATCACTGGTTTTTAGGAACTTGATTATGTTGTGACATGGTGTGTTTTTGTTTATCATGCTGGAGGTTCTTTGAGGTTCTTAGGTTTATGTTAATCAAATTTGAAAAAAATTATGCCACACATCAAATTTTGTTCTGTTCCTCCTCCTTCCTCTGTAATTCCAATTATGTATTTGTTAGATCATTTAATATTATTCCACAAGTTATTGAGACTTTAAGTTTTCTTCCCCAGGTTTTTTGCTTTCTGTCTTTTAGTTTGGGCTTTTCTGTCTTTTAATCTACTGTCTTTTAATCTAATCTAATGTCTTCAAATTCACTAATCTTTTCTTCTGCAATATCTAATTTGCCGTTTGGTTTAGCTAGTGAATCTTTCAATTAAGATATTGTAGTTTTCACCACTTTAAGGTTCATTTGCTACCCTCTTATACCTTCCATTTCTCTCCTCATTATGTTCATGTTTTCTTTTAAATCTTTAAGCATATTTATAATAACTTTTAATGTCCTTATCTGCTGATTTCATCATCTCTGCCACCTTAAGGTCTGTTTTAATTGATTGACTTTTCTCCTGGTTATGGATTCCATTTTCCTGCATCACTGCCTGTATAATAATTTTTTATTGGGTGCAGGATTATAAATATTAGTTTATTAAGTATTTGATTTTGTGTCTTCCTTTGAAGAATGTTGAATTTTGTTCTGGGAGGTTGTTGCAGTTCAGCTTGATCTTTTTGCTCTCTGGTTCTCTGCCCCTCAAACTCCAGGCACCTCATCCTCTCTGAAATCCCTTTTCTATCTCTTCAACTAGACAACCACTATAAGCTGCTTGAGTTCCCCCTCTCTGCACTACAATCTAAAAAGAACCTCTAGAGGGACAGCTGAGACAACTGTAGGGGTTACCTTGTTTGTTTCCTTTTCTCAGAGACACAGTCCTGTGCTTTCCATGTCCAGTGACTGAAAATGGTTATTTCATGTACTTTGCCCAGTTTTCTAACTGTTTACAGTGGGAGGGCAATTCCAATTACTCCATGACGGTTTCAAGCAGAAATGAGTTCTTCAACTTGGAAAATATAAATTCCTTGAGAAGATCCTCAAACTGCTATGGTTAATCTGCATGTTTACGAGGCATTTGGGGTATTATTGTTTTTGTCTTGTTCATTTCTGTATCCACTTACCAGGGACTATAGTGTGTTTCCTGGAATCAGATGCTCACTCCATCTCCTTATCTTATACCCTTTTGCCTTATTAGATTTTTTTGAGTTCTATGTCAATCCTCATTTTTGGCTACAATGAAAGATCCCCTCTAAATTTGATCAGCATCTAAGTAGTATTTTACAAACCTTGAAACCTTTGTTATGAAAGCTTCTTTGCTCCTGAAGTATCTTGCTTTTCAACAACTCTACGTATTTGAGAACTATTTCTGCACACTAGGTTTGACTGCCCTTACATTTTCACCTTATGGTATAGTTTGTTCTTAGCCAACTGTCCTCTGAGGAAAGTCTTAGGTCTAATTTCATCCATGATTAGAAGGCAGGAATCCCAGATTTCAATGACAGTAATATTCCCTTTGGAGGTCTTTAAAGTATTACGGAAAAATAAGAGCCCTGAAGCTGGATAGATAGAGATTTAAATAGTATATACATCAGATAGCTGTGTGACTTTGAGAACATTTTACTGCAAACATGAGTTTTCTATTCTACTAAATGGGATTTATTGTACCCAATTCATCGTATGTGAATGCATACTAGGTGTTTAGTAAGTGCTAGTTCTTTTCTGCTCCTCTCTAAACTGTTCACTCTGGTTACGCCAGTAGCCATGCTTTCATGGGCTTCATTGGCTGGTAGGACTTATAATGAGTGCATCCGCTCAGTTATTTGGATGTTATTCTGACTCTTATCTCTCTGCAAGTTGTACAATTTCTCGGTGATGTCATCAAGCCTGTGAGCACAGTGGACACAACCATTTACCATCTCAGGGAAATCTATTTAGTGTTCAAAAAAATCACCTAAGGTTTAGGAGGGCCATTGAAAAGGTAGACCTCAGAAAACCTAGGTAGACCATTTATTTACTCAATTTTCCTTTTTTATTTCTGATTTTTTTCTCTTTGCATAAATGCTCCTACCCTCATAACCATGGTTCTCCAACCAGGTGCTATGACTATTAGAAAAACTAAATACAACTATTTAATTGTTTCATACCCTGCAAGAAACTTGGGCTTTGAGGATCTGGCAGGGCAGGGCCTCACAGTGTTCCTCAGAGAAGTGGGAGAAGAGCTTACTGCCATAGAAATGGCTGAGGCTGGATACCCAGAGATGCTGAGCTGGGGTGATGACTCAAAGACCCTCGACAGCAGCTCTATCCACTAGAACTTTCTGTGAGGACAGATATGTTATAGCTGCTCCATTCAACACTGTGGCTACCAGCCAGACACATCCAGCTGATGAGCACTAGAAATATGGCTCGGGTGACTGAGGAACTGAAGTTTTAATATTTAATTAATTTAAATTTAAATATCCACACGTGGTTCGCGGCTATCGTATTGGACAATGCATTTCGATAGCAATCCTATTTTTAGTATAGGAAGAACTTGTAGGGATCAGTATAATTCCCTACTGATGGTCCTGTCATTTTTCTATTGTAGATTTGAAAATGCTACATGCAGAAAAGGTATTTGGATAGGTAGTATGGAGAAGAAGAAAAAACCATTTGGGAAATTACATGCGATGGAGTCCTTTAATACATACAGAGGACCTTGAATTAATGAAAGAACTCAAGTCATATTAATTTGACCCATGGAGTTATGGGCACCCAAATTTTTAAGTAATATTTTTTGTAACTTTATTATTCTGTCTCTGTTATGTACACCTTCATCCTGTACTACTTTTTCTATCTAAAGTAAGTCCATTTATTTATTTATTTATTTATTTATTTATTTATTTATTTATGGCCGTGCTGCATGGCTTGTGGTATCTTAGTTTCCCAACCAGGGATTGAACGCAGGCCCTCGGCAATGAAAGCGCGGAGTCCCAACCACTGGACCTCCAGGAAATTCCCAAATAAGTCCTTTTAGATTAAATTAAATTATCATTAGGAAAGGATGGAGAGAATTTGTGATACATTAGAAAGCCATATGTAGAATGTTTCACCTTTTAAAAAAAGTCCTTGTCATTTTATTTCCTTTAAAAATCAATTTTCAAACAAAATAATTTCAGTAACACATTTAAATAGTATTGAATACTATTTTCAATCACATTCATATGTATTATCTCATTTATTCCTGTCATTAGCCTTATGAGTCAAGTAGAGTGGGTGTTATTTTTGCTTTATTAGATGCAACTGTTGTGGCTTCAGAGATGCTCAGTGACTTGTCCTTGGTCACCGAGGAGTTGACAAATAATTTTACTCATTGGTATGTTTTTAATTGAAGTATAGTAGATTTACTCTACATAGAAAATCCTAAGGATGCTACCAGAAAACTACTAGAGCTCATCAATGAATTTGGTAAAGTTGCAGCATACAAAATTAACATACAGAAATCTGTTGCATTTCTATACACTGACAACAAAATATCAGAAATAGAAATTAAGGAAACACTCCCATTTACCATTGCATCAAAAAGAATAAAATACCTAGGAATAAACCTACCTAAAGGAGGCAAAAGACCTGTACTCCAAAAACTATAAGACACTGATGAAAGAAATTAAAGACAACACAAACAGATGGAAAGATATACTGTGTTCTTGGGTTGGAAGAATCAGTGTTGTTAAAATGACCATACTGCCCAAGCAGTCTACAGATTCAATGCAATCCTTATCAAATTACCAATGGCATTTTTCACAGAACTAGAACAAAAATTTTTAAATTTGTATGGAAACACAAAAGACCCCAAATAGTCATTGTCTATATTTTTCCCTCAGTATGCCAGTTCTACTAGTTAATGAAGCCACTTAATTTTTAAAATTAGAACTAGTTCTTTTAGTCTCTTCAAATCATCATGGCTTCAAGCTTGTGTGGCCTCACACTTATAATTTCTACACTTCAAAAGGAAGAGAGTTTCGATTTATGTCAGGTATTTAAAATTAATGGTATACTCATATTTTATTTAATAAATATTAATGGTTGGCTTTGGCAGAGCGCAGGGGGGCTATTTTAGACCTTTACTGTAAAGAAGATCATTATCACGTCCCCAAATTTGATTTCTAGAGTGCTTATTTACCAATATTTATTAGGTGCATGGGTTGGTTCTAATGATGCTTCCTAATTCCCCCGACAGAATCCCTTGCAGGTTGTGTTGCTCTAGCTTAGTGTATTCCAGAGTGCACTTCTTGGACAGTTTCGTCCTTCAGCAAAGCTTTGTTCCATCGTTGAGCCGTAACTCGGTGGAGGAGGTTTTTTCTGTCAGCACATGATACAATAGAAATCCTAAATCAATAACACTTTTTATTCCTACACATTCGACGCATAACAGCCTTCTTCACATGGAGGTTTTAACGTGTTGTAAATTAATTACCTGGAATGAACACAGGGTCAATAGACCTTGGTACGACCAGGATGTAATGTTAAAGTCTTCCATTTTCTCCTCCACTTCTCAGCATCCTTAGCCTGTCTTTTGTGCATGTCACTTACGCCGTCTTCTGCAATAAGCTCCCTTAAGAGTAGTTAATGCCCCTCTAGGGATTGATCGATAGAAAAAAATTTGCTTTCCCATAAATTTGCTGCCCTATTTTCTGCCTTCCAGGCAAAAACAGGGCCGTTTTTATTTGTAGTACACAGTGTGGCACTTTTGAAAAAAGGACATTTAATTGAAATTTGAAATTGCCCAAGTGAATATAACAGATTTTCTCTTAATTCAAAGTGATATCTAAAAGATTTGTGCAGATACAGGTGGATTTTATTATCTACCACTTCCTATTGGAAATGAGGATAATTGTTTATTTTCCAGAATTCAGTTCAAGAAAAGATAACTTTATCTGTCCCATCATCTAAACGCGTATAAGATGGCAACCCCATTTCAAATGATGTAAAATCAGGTATGGCAAAGTAGATTTTCCATCAGAAGCAGGGCAATTAAAAAGCAGGAATTCACTAAGTTTTAAAGGACTCAATTTTCTATTTTCTTTAAAATAAGAATGAAAGAGGCAAACTCCATTATAGTTCCGAAGGTAGCTCTGCTATTAGTAGCTATAGAAACAAGGTAACTAGGTAGTGAATAAGAGAGAAAGAGAAAGAGAGGGAGAGACAGACAGAGAGAGAGAGAGAGAGAGAAATAGGATATGAAAAAGAAAACTGCAAACCTAGCTGCAATGCTTAAATACTAATATCATGATTAAGGAATTAATACATTGGGAAGTAGATCGGCCAACGTCTTTGCTAGTGTGTCAGTGTGAACAGTTTATTGTTAATGCCTGGTTTCTCCAGGACATAGGCATATATGCAGGGTCCAAATAAAACAAATGCAGCCATCTTCAAAGAAGAGGTAGTGAAGAATAGAGGTATAAATACACAATGCCAAACTGCAGGAGGCACACGGGGGTCAGCTTCATGATTTTTGGCAGAAGCCCTTTCCCTTCTGTCAGGTGAAAGGGAGGAGAGAGCAACCAAATCGACTTTACTTCCCCTGACAACGAGGTCAACACCACTTGTAAATCTGACCTCCTCCCTCTGCAGCTGTAAGTGTCAAAGGTGGGGTGGGGAGTTCAGTGGGTCGTGGAAATCGTCCGAGACAGAGCACATTTTCCAAACTCCAACTTACCACATGCCTGGTGGAAATGCCTCTGATCTTAGTTTAAGCTCCCCAGTAATATTTTCAGCTTAGACTTTATCCCCACATCTGTCCTGGATCATCAGGCTGTATTACACTGTCGCTTGATCTTTGGAAACAAACACCCTAACGACCAAGCTGGATGCCCTATGGGGGGGCCGGCTTTTGAGCTAACAGAGCGTTTTCTTGCTCATCAAGCGTCCTGGAGGACTGCTCATGTATAAAATATAGCCTCTGTGCTTCTCTTTCAGGAAGGTAAGTTATGGGACGTCCCAACAGATACTTCAAATGGCAGCAATTGCTAAAACTCAAGCTTTTATAAAAGGGACCCATGCATTGCCAGTGTATCTTGGGCTACTTAGCAGAATAACAAACAAGGAGGTCAGTGTGTGTCACATAGCAACCAAGATACAGAAGCAACAAATAATTTCAGCTTTTCAGAATAAAATTAAATATATTAAGAGGCAGCATCATATAATAGTGGTTAAAGTCAGGCACTCCAGGGTCACACGGACCAAATCTAGTCCTCTGTCTGCCTGCTTTTGTAAATAAAACTTTATTGACACGACCATGCCTATTTGTTTATGTATCGTCTGTGGCTGCCTTCCCACTGCCATGAAAGACTCGAATAGTTGTGAGACAGACTGTATGTCCTGCAGCACTGAAAATACTTACTATCAAGCCCTTTATGGGAAAAGTTTGCCAACCCCTGGTTAAGCGTGTGAGCTTTTGTCTCACACTGTCTGGATCTGAATTCTGGCTTCAGGATTTACTGGCTGTGGTACCTGGTGCAGGTATTCTTTAGGCTTCAGTTTCTGGATCTATAAAAAAAATGGATTACTTTACAATGTTGGGTTCGTTTCTGCTGTGCAACAAAGTGAATCAGCCACATGTATACATATACTCCAATAAAATTTTTATTTTTTTTATTTTTATTTTTGGCTGAGTTGGGTCTTCATTGCTGTGTGGGCTTTCTCTAGTTGCGGTGAGTGGGGGTTACTCTTCGTTGCGGTGCATGGGCTCTAGGTACGCGGGCTTCAGTAGTTTTGGCGTGCAGGCTCAGTAGCTGTGGCGCTCAGGCTTAGTTGCTCTGAGGCGTGTGGGATCTTCCGGACCAGGGCTCAAACCTGTGTCCCCTGCGTTGGCAGGCAGATTCTTAACCACTGCGCCACCAGGGAAATCCCTCCAATAAAAATTAATATAAAAATAAAGACAAAGAAGAAAGCACACATTCAAAAATAAGTTTTTCACAGGAATGGGAAGATATATCTGAAGATACAGTAACTACACTCCTGCAAAATATAAGTAAATAACTATCCTGTTGTATTAATGCATCGAAATTAATAAGATTTTATTTTGTGTGGCTTTTGTGTAGATCAAGTGTATTACTTTATGCTGGTAAATTGAAATTGAGGTGGCTTAAATAGCCACTGGTTGATTCAAATGCTATTCTCATTTAAAGAAAAAAATGGATGTACTAATAGCAATGTCACAGGCTGCTGTGGAGATTACATGAGCTAGTGCATATTTTTTTTCTTACTTGCAAAATTTTTATTTTTTAGACAAATAATTAAATATTTTTCTGTGAGATTAAAAAGAAATGAAAGTTTTATGAAGGCTTGCTGTTTTATTTCCTTCTGTTTATTCGTATACTTAAAAAAAGATGAGCTTTCTGTCTCTTCCCAAAAGATTATGAGATAATGCATATTATCCTAGGAGTCTGCCTGGTTGGGAGTAATCTATTCTACTGCTCCCCTATTCTTAAACCTCCAAAAAAGGGTCTAGATCTCTACTAAAATCATTTTGCGTCTTATTCTGCAGAGGACAACGTTACTTTACCAATAACACTGAATTTCTAGGCATTAAGACTCTTACTTCTTTTTTTTTTAAAGATTTTTTTGATGTGGACCATTTTTTAAAGACTTTATTGAAGTTGTTGCAATATTGCTTTCGTTTTATGTTTTAGTTTTTTGGTGGCGAGGCATGTGGGATCTTAGCTCCCCGACTGGGGATCGAACCCGCACCCCCTGCAGTGGAAGCGTGGAGTTGTAACCACTGGATTGCCAGGGAAGTCCCAAGACTCTTATTTCTTAAAAATGTACACAAAAGCCGCTTACTTTTATTTGACAGAAGAGGTTACAAGAACATAGTCTCCTATGGGATTTTCGCTTATTTTAAATTTCTAGCGTTGTTCAGAAATTCTTTTTTTAAATTAATTAATTGATTTTTTTATACGGCACGTTCTTCTTAGTTATCGATTTTATACATATCAGTGTATACATGTCAACCCCAATCTCCCAATTCGTCCCACCACCACCCCCCGCCCCCCGCTTTCCCCCCTTTGTGTCCATACGTTTGTTCTCTACGTCTGTCTCTCTAATTCAATCGTTTGTTCTTCAAGTACCCCAGTCAGACTGGTGAAAGCAAATCTGAACCATCCTACCTGGCAGAGACCTAGGGTGAGGCAGGCACAAGAGCTGTGAGGGGTTCGTTTGGACAGGAGTCAACATCCCTCCACACTGGGGACCCTGGACTCACAGGGAAGGGTTCTCAGTGGCTCCAGGCCAGCTGTACTGGAACATCCTGCCCGGTTGGTACTGTACGTCCCCCGGGGCTCGACACCCCCTTCCCCTGCCCGGTCCCAGTCCCTAATGCTTGGCTGTTCACAGTACCTAATGCTTCACAGCCCTTCAGGTTTCACTGCCTCCAAAGTGACTCATGTTCCAAATGACCTTTCTCCCCTCACCCCACCGGCCCCTGAGCAAAACTCCTCTCAGTTTGAGACGCACCTATACCGAGCCAGAAATTGAGCCGATCGAAGGAACTACTTCTCAAGGAATATTTGTATTTTAAAAGCAAAACGGAACTTGCCTGGCAGTCCAGTGGTTAAGACTCCGCGCTTCCAATGCAGGGGGCGTCGGTTCCATCCCTGGTCGGGGAGCTAAGATCCCACATGCTGAGTGGCGAGGCCAAAAGAAAAAAAAAAAATGGAGAACGTTTATTGCAAATGAAACTTGAATTAGGGAGGGACTTCTGAACAGAGGGACCTTCCCAGGGCCCGTTGCTTTCCCCACTCACACCCCCTCTATTTCTCAGGGCTTGTGGTCAGCAACTTAGCATCTCTCTCTGTGGAAAGATTGCCAAACTGTGCACTAGGCCAGATCGTATTTTACTATTTCATTCACAGTATATCCCAAAGCACCATGTGTATGGTCAACTCTCCCCGTGCCATATTGGATCAAATGTGAGTGATGTAATAGTTCTAAGAGCTCCCTCAAACCCCCAAAAGGCCCAGGACTGTGCCTCACATGTCTTAAATACATCAGCGTGCCAACTTAGGTGCATGACAAGAGCTACAAAGTAATCATATTTATACTGAATTCCCTTTCTGTTCCCCTCTCAGTTTGGAAATTCCCTGTTTGATGGAGAATTTAGAGTACAATTCCGATGAGGCATCTGGAATTTGTGATTCTTTCTAAGTATTGCAATTTAATCTATGCCTCTCTAAGTCTCTGTTGAGACACTTTCAGGTCATTTCAACTTGTTGTGAGTTTGAAGGAATCTGTAGAATACTTTCCATAAAGTATCCTGTATGGTGCCAGGGACATGATCACCTAGCCTTTGTGTAACAGCATCAATATACACTGGTTAGCTGTGTTAGAACCCTGGGTTTACACAGCTCCTTTCTTCCCTAGAGTCTAACTTATTTTCCCAAAGGTCACTGTGCTTCACTTAAAACATCAGTGTCAGCTAGAGGACAACTTCCATGATTTTACATTTTAGAGGAGAGGCTTGGTCTCCAAGTGACTGACTTATCCAAGGTCAACGCCTTTTCAGATATGGACTTGGGGTGATGACTCAGACTCCTTCTAGCCCCAAACGGTTCCCATGGTGACCGCATCACTCACAGGTGTGTAGTCTTGGACTCTACTGTGGCACCACATTGATGGTGCTGCCCTGAACTCACTTTTAAAGAAATCATTTGGTTTGATAACTCAGCCCTTATATTGAATGTCTCCCCATGGTGAGACTGAAGAGCTACAGCTCAGGGGAGCCTCCGTATCATCACTCACCAGCTCCGAGCAAGTTTCAGACAAACTTGCTTCTGTGTGCAAGGACTTCTTTCTCCACTGATACAGAAGATATGGACAATAACATCCTTTTTAGAGATGAACACAAAGTGTCTACATTAAGACTCTCTTTTTTTTCCTAAGCCAAAGCCATTATCTTTTCAGATATCTTTTTTTTTATCAAAGTATAGTTGATGTACAATATTATATGTTACAGATGTACAACCTAGTGACTCACAGTTTTTAAAGGTTATACTCCATTTATAGTTATTGTAAAATATTGGCAAGACTTTCCTTGGCGTGTAACTGGGCGTATGTTACTTGGACAATAAGGTGTACAACACCTGATTATTTCAACTTCAGTGAAAAGTCAGTTTTCTTTGAAGGAGAAACCAATGCCTGGAAAGGAGCCGAAGCAGGGGTGGAGAGAAGAAGGCAGCATTCCGAGATGGTGCGGGTCTTTTCTGCCCACTACCTACACCGTCTGCTATGAACCTCCATTTCAAAGAGATCTGGTCTTACCTTTGGGTGAAGATCATGACCCCTTTAAAATGTGCTCTTTATCTTACATCCCACGTGGGCCGTCTTTAAGTGATGCTGGCGAAGAGGGTCCTGAGTCAGGTGGCTGTGTGGTGGCTGGTCAGTTTATGTGGATCTGGCTTCTCCACCTGTAGTGAGAGCAGAGACTAACAGCTTCCTAGATCCTCCAGGTTCAACCTGGAGAGCTCCTCTTGGGTGCACTTGACAGCTGTGTAAATGCAAAGTGAAAATAAATATGCTTAAATGGCCCAGAGAGAAAAGAGGGGCTTTTATGGATGGCTCAAGTCAGTTCTTTTTGTGTATTTATCTTTTCATTATGTGTTAATGTCATTCTTACAATGGAGTTGCTTTCTTGATGATGACATTTATGATAACATATTGTGTCACAAGCAAGATGTTTCAAATGGACAAAGGATATAATAAAAGAGGAATCCACTTTGAGACAGGAACCAACAGGCAGACTTCTGCACGGTGCGGTTGATGTAAGAAGAGAAGATGGGGTCTGAGAAGGTGAAGAAGAAAAATATTTTTTGAAGTTTTGTGAAGAATAGTAATGGGTTCTAGGGAGGATAGTGTCTGTGAAACACGCATGATAGTTTGGCTCCTGTTCTCAGGATTTCCTGCTTTGCATGCAATTGTTGATTAATTTCCTTTGCTCTAACTGGCACCTGATGGTGACTCAGGCCAGTGGGTCAGTAACAGCAAAGCAGGTAGAAGAAGCTACAAATTTAAAACCGTCTATAAATGGGATGGTTGGCTCTTGAATAATTGAAGGAGGATTATTGAACAAAAGCCTTGGGAGCTTTGGAAAGGTACATTTAGAGTAAAATTTTTAAAGAAGAGTAAGGTAAGGACTCTATGTTTTTGGGAAATCTTAATTTTTTTTTTATTAATCATATTTTGCAGGTGAAGAAACTGAGAATTTGAGGACTAGGAAGCTTAATGAAGGTGACAGAGCTACCTAGCGGTGGAGCTGAGATTCAAGAAGGGGTCTGTTTGACTCTGAAACTTCTCACTTTTTTTTACGGTACGAGAGGGAACACCTAACATAGGACAGGATACGTTACAGGGTGAGATGGAGGGAAAATAAAACAATTCAGGAGACCACAGGGGGGCTTCCCGAGGGCAGAAGCTTCAAGCCTCCTGGAACTTTTGCAGCTCCTCACGTCATCCCCTGCCCCACTACCGCCCCAAGTAAAGTTGCAAGTTACTTACAATTGCAGCAGAAATACTTTAGTTATTTAAGGAGAAAACTTTTTTTGTTTTAATTTTAAGAATGCTTATTACAATAACACAATAGCACTATTTTTCTCTGTTTTGCCTGATTACTCAAATGCAACAAAGATGTTATGTGAATATTACACACTTCCTTTTCCTCTCCTTTAGATACTTTGCATCCCAAGATGCAGTGTCATTAAATACATCAGTACAACTCCTTTAGGTACTGTACACAATTAATTTACATCATAGAAAATACGGAATATAGTACACTCACCCCTTCAAATAACTGGTCTACGTTTTACGCTACCTGAAGAGAAAAAAATGAGTAATTTCCTTTATCTGTGTCTTCTCAGATGAAAGAAGTCTAATAAAAATACATGTGTGAACTGGTAAATTCATTATCTGACCATAAAACTGCATTAAATGATACATGTAACTATACACTTGTTTTCAAAAAAGGATCTGCTTTCCTAAACTCTATTCTAATGCTAATAACAAATGATATAATCTTTAGCTGGGTCTATGTATCTTCAATTTCATGAAATGTCTCAACAAGTTGGTTTGATGGTGAATAGGTCTAAATGTAAATTATCCTATCAAAATGCTTTATTGAGACAGAAATTTTATTTTACAATATTTCTTACATGAACCATTTAATATCCAAATCATTTCAGAAGAGAGCCATAAACAAAATATCCTGTAACTTGGGCTTATATCTGCTTATATCTAGGGATGACGGAAAAACTTATATTTGTAGATGACAGGACCTGTTTGTGTTTACTGTATTCAGTACAAAAGAGATAATCTACTCGTGCTAGGTCTGGAGGAGAAAGTGTCAAAAGAGTAAAATTCTAGGGAAGAATCCAGGTCCATATATTATAGTTCAAAATAGGGAAAACAGAAAATAGTCAAAATAGTAAATCCACCTACATCTAGCTATTACATTATTTCTGATTTAATTATTTAGTTTTTTCTTTTCTTTTCTTTGGCTTGCAGAATAGGTCCAGAAGAAGAAAAAAGTTCATCCATAAGTAGATTTACCAGGAAGGCTCTGACAGGTGCTACAGGCTGACCTGTAACCCTGCCCTGGGCCCCTTCAGTAATTCTGATGAGGCAGGTGTGGGCTGAACTGTGTGCCTCCAAAGTCATATGTTGAAGTCCGAATCCCCAGAACCTCAGAATGTGACTGTGTTTGGAGACAAGGCCTTTAAAGAGGTAAATAAGGAAAAATGAGGTCATATGTGTGGGCCCTAATCCAATATGATTGGTGCCCTTACAAGAAGGAGAGATTAGGGCACAGACAACATGCAGACGAGTGGGCTACCATGTGAGGACCCAGAGAGAAGGCAGCTGCCTAAAGCCAAGGAGAGAGACCTCAGGAGAAACCAAAGCTGCTTACACCTTGATCATGGACTTTCAGCCTCGAGAACTGTGAGAAAATAAGCATCTGTCGTTTAAGGCGCCCAGTCTGGGGCTCTTTGCCATTGGAAGCAGCTGAAGGAGCCAGGCCATTAGGTCAGGGAGATACAGGCTCAGTGAGAAAAGGGTCCACTTTGGACCTTTTTGTTTTTGAAAGTGCCCATTGATTTGACTTTATTTTTTTAATGTTAAAAATTTGTTTATTTTATTAATTTTTATTGGAGTATAGTTGCTTTACAACGTTGTGTTAGTTTCTTGCTATAGAGCTAAGTGAATCAGTCATATGTATACATATATCACCTCTTTTTTAGATTTCCTTCCCATTTAGGTCACCACAGAGCCCTGAGTAGAGTTCCCTGTGCTATACAGCAGGTTCTCATTAGTTAATCTATTTTATACATAGTAGTGTGTATATGTCAATCCCAATCTCCCAATTCATCCCACCCCCCACATCCCCCCTTGGTGTCCATACGTTTGTTTTCTACATCTGTGACTCTATTTCTGCTTTACAAATAAGTTCATCTGTACCATTTTTCTAGATTCCACATATAGGCGATATTATATGATATTTGCTTTTCTCTGTCTGACTTACTTCACTCTGTGTGACAGTCTCTAGGTCCATCCACATCTCTGCAAATGTCACTATTTCGTTCCTTTTTATGAAGTGCCCATTGATTTTAGCATGTACAGGAGAGTGAGCAAACTTGTACCTCTGAGAAAAAGGAAATTAAAGCTTGACTTGCTGCCCTGCTACCTCAGTTCCTCTTATGATCTCTCTCCTTCCTTCCCCTTGTCTTCCTTCCTTCCACATCTCTTTTTGCCCACGTCCTTTCCCGTGTAGGCTCATGCCTGCCAGTTCTGATACCGTTAACAAAGCTGTGTATAGGTCCCAAAGTTTGTGATGTATCTGTGAGCACTGATACATTTTACAGCACTGCTTAGAGGGAACCATATCTTTGCTGATTAGTGAATTTTGACAAGTAGTTTCCATATTTCATATTTTATATTTTGCATATCTCCCATAGTCCATATTCCCCACAGAGACCAGGATGAGAGCCGGTACGATCTGATCAAGGTGACCGGTGGAAAAAGAGGGGAAAGTGTTTAAGCCTAAGGGGAATCCAGAGAGTTCTCTTGAGAAGCCAGAGCTTCCTGATTCCTTGTTGTAAAGGCTCAGGGGTCCTGGGGGGTGTGTGGGTGACGAAAGCGCCAGGCAACGTCAGCTCGATTCTGTGGGCAGCATGCAATACTAAAGAGATTTACTTCTTGAGGGTGTCCACGTTTTGTTTTTTTTTTTAAATAAAAGTTTAAATGTTTAATGGTGGTAAAAGGCACATAACATGAAATTTACCATCCCAACTGCTTCTAAGGATGCAGGAGTATTAAGTATATCTACATTGTGGTGCTTGCTTCAGCGGCACATATACTAAAATTGGAACGTTACAGAGAAGATTAGCATGGCCCCTGTGCAAGGATGACATGCAAATTCGTGAAGTGTTTCATTATTTTTTAGAGATTGTTGTACAGAGTGAAGTAGGTCAGACAGAGAAAGACAAATATCATATGTCATCGCTTATATGTGGAATCTAAAAAAATGGTACAAATGAACTTATCTACAAAACAGAAATAGAGTGACAGATGCAGAAAACAAACTTATGGTTACCAGGGGGGAAAAGGAGGGAGGGATAAATTGGGAGTTTGGGATCAACATATACACAATACTATATATAAAGATAGATAACCAACAAGGACCTACTGTATAGCACAGGGAACTCTACTCAGTGGTCTTTAACGACCTAAATGGGAATAGAATCTGAAAAAGAGTGGATATATGTATACGTATAACTGATGCACTTTGCTGTACACCTGAAACTAACACAGCATTGTAAATCAACTCTACTCCAATAAAATTTTTTTAAAAAGTATATTTACATTGTGCTTAAGTTCTTAAGTAACGAGTCATGTGGTAAGAATTCCATACTTTTACATTATTATTATTATTTTTTGGTTTAATCGTTAGAATATGTATTTTAGAGGTAATAAAAAAAGTCAAAAACCGCCTAATGTAAAATTGGTTTGATTGTACGGAAGTCTACAGATCTAGTCCTGTGGTTGGTCGTTGATTAGTTTTAAATGAGTCAGTGAGAATACATAACTCCTTCTATTCATTTAACAAGCTTTTATGGAGCACCCACTGTGAACACGCAGTGTTTAGACACCGCCGATGCAGCAGTAAACAGATGGGCCGGGACCTGATTCCCACTGAGCTTACGTGTCCGGCGTGTGGCGGCGGATGTGTAGAAGGGGGTCAACAACTGTGCCGGCTGTGTGACAGGCAGCAATGTCACGACTCCTGGTTAGAGGTGAAGCCCAGCCTGTAATTCACAGCATCAGCAAGTCACCAAGTAGCCACTGTCTTCCTCGTTCGCAGAGCCCCGACTCCTCCAGCCAAGGAAGAGCTAGCTGGCCGTGCAGTGGTTTCTGTTCTAGGAGAGGGACCTTAAGCTCAGGGAACCCCAGTCTTCGCTGATGGGCAGCAAGCGTGCCTGACCGCTGCTGGGTCAGGGAGACGTCAACTCTCCCTCCTGTCTGGGAGCAGAACTGCCTTTTGCCCTGAGGAAGATGCCGTCTCTAGTTTCATTTTATTATTTTTTAATAATGTTCTATAGTAGTACAAAGGTAGATTTTCTTTTCTACTCTGTTTTCCAGTTCTCCCGTAATTTTGGTAAATTACACAGAACAGCATATTGACCCAAACAAATGGATTAAATGTCACTTAATTTATTCCAAAGTAAATTGTACCCGTTTCTTGTATGGATTAACTTGCCATACCTACATTTCATAGAGGATTTAATGTTTATTTTAGAGAAAAAACTGTTAGCAATGTGACTTCTCATTTATGCATACTAGTGGATATTTGCCAGTGAAGTAAACCTTTTAATTATTAATTTCAGTGGAAAATAGCATTGAGAAGTCAACAGGGTAAGAAACATTATCTTTAATTTGTTAACTTTCAGAGATATATTGCTGTATAAAAAGGTTATGACAAATTTCAAAAGCAACATAGTATAGTGGGAAAGACCACAGACGCTGGAGCCAGCCTGCCATGGGTTGAATACCCCCTCTGTTACAGACTAGTCGTTTAAACATGGTGAGCCGCCTAAGCTATGGGTGGTACATCTCCTTATTGGGAAAATGGGGATGATAAAAATATAGACCTCATGTAATTGTTAGGAGGGTTGAATGAGCTAATATATAAGAAGAGCTTTAAAAAGCTCCTTGTGCACAGTAATATTGTACAAGAGCTGGCTATGGTTATTACTATCTTCTTAGCCACCTGGCATGTGGTTCCTTTCCAATGCTGTGGTCCTCAGTTCTTCATGTGCACAGGAGTTGGGCCAGTGTTTCTGAGGCATGGCTGCAGGAGACCCTAGAATACCTTCTTCAATAGCATGATTCAAAAGAAATCACAAAAAAGAAAAAAAAGAAAAGAAATCACTACTCAGATTGAAATGTTTTGACTGGGTTTGTGAGAAGATCTGGTATTACTGAATGCTTTGTGCAAATCTGCTAAAGAAATGTCTTCAAATTATATTTTCCTTTCCAAATATTCTTTGTCAATATAGGTGAGTATTTCTGACTTTCACAGCATTTACCAATTTACCAATTAAACTGTTCATGTTGCTCTGCTAGGCTTACTATTTTAGCTGTGATAAGAATTCACTTTTAAAGCAATTTACAGCATTATACTTAGTGCTGGTCATTTGCCTTCTTATTAGGTTTCTGAACCTTAAAGCATATGTATTAAATTCCAGGCCCACAGAAATTTGAGGCTGACTGCTCTTTATCCCCTATACACGATTGTTAGTCTTACATATTTGTTTAATAAAAAAGTCTACAAGTAAAAAATGCTGGAGAGGGTGTGGAGAAAAGGGAACCTTCCTGCCCTTTTGGTGGGAATGTAAGTTGGTGCAGCTACTATGGAGAACAGTATGGAGGTTCCTCAGAAAGCCAAAAATAGAGCTACCATATGATCCAGCAATCCCACTCCTGGGCATATATCCAGACAAAAGTCTAATTTAGAAAGATACCTGCACCCCAATATTCATAGCAGCACTATTCACAATAAACGAGACGTGGAAACAAACTAAATGTCCATCGACAGATGAATGGATAAAGAAGATGTGGTACATATATACAATGGAATACTACTCAGCCATAAAAAGAACAAAATAATGCCATTTGCAGCAACATGGATGCAACTAGAGATTATCATACTAAGTGAAGTCAGAAAGAGAAAGACCAATACCATATGATATCACTTATATGTGGAATCTAAAATATGACACAAATGAACCTATCTATGAAACAGAAACAGAATCACAGACAGAGAACAGACTTGTGGTTGCCAAGGGGCAGTGGGGATTGGGGAGGGATGGATTGGGAGTTTGGGATTAGCAGATGCAAACTATTACATATAGAATGGACAATACCAAGGTCCTACTGTAGAGCACAGGGAACTATATTCAATATCCTGGGATAAACCATAATGGAAAAGAATGTAGATAGATAGATAGATAGAAAGATAGATAGATATTTGTATAACTGAATCACTTTGACGCACAGCAGAAATTAATACAGCATTGTAAATAAACTATAGTTAAATTAAAAAACATAAAAAAATTAAAAAGGCTGGCCTTCTGATTCTAGAACCTCTCCCAGGCTCTCTAACACACATCACATCTGCCCACCACTGGTGGCCCTGCTCTTGCTATTATGTTCCATTCTTTAAACATTTTCTTAAGCTTCCTTTAAATGTGACGAGACCTACTCTCAATGCACCTCACCTATTTCTGACTTTCTCTGCAGAGTTACTGGGGAATTTCTCACTCTCTTATTCTCTAAATTAACAAGGGGAAAACATCGCCTCATTAATTTTTTAAAAGTCATTTTTCTTAGAAGGGAAATGGATGATTGCACTTCAATAACAATAAAAGGATGCTGTTAGGAAAAAGAATGGAAAAGGCTGAAAACACGCTGAAAACCACATTCTTCAAGAAATAGCAGTAGTGATGGTGGGACATTATGAGAACATGGATGAAGAAAAAAATTAAGGTAAAAGGGTACTTTCTCTTTTATCCCATCATTTTATTTTATTTTCTTTTGGCCGCGGCATGTGGGATCTTAGTTCCCCAACCAGGGCTGAACACGTGCCCCCTGCAGTAGAAGCTTGGAGTCTTAACCACTGGACCTCCAGGGAAGTCCCTTATTTTTTTTTAAATTAATTTTTATTGGAATAAGTTGATTTACAATGTTGTGTTACTTTCTGCTGTACAACAAAGTGAATCAGTTATATATATACATATATCCACTCTTTTTTAGATTCTATTCCCATATAGGTCATTACAGAGTATTGAGTAGAGTTCCCTGTGCTGTACAGTAAGTCTTATTAGTTATCTATTTTATATATAGTAGTGTGTACATGTCAATCCCAATCTCCCAATTTATCCCTCCCCTCCTTTTCCCCTTGGTAATTTTCCCATCATTTTAAGGAGGAACCTTTAAGGCAAAGCTAATGTGTCCCTAAGTGCTAACTGCTTGAAGCACTCCCTCCCTCCCCCAAAAGGCATCATCGACCCTGCCTCTGGGGCACTCATGCTAAATGGACTTGTTTTCTTCACCATTTCCTCCTGGGAAAGCCTGGGGCTGAGACGTGAAGAAAGGCCACTGACCACTCATTAAAAGCCCAGAAATGAGAGGGTGTCGAACATGCGTTCCTCCAACACAAAACTGATTGCCTCAGGTTTTCTACTCCGACAGACAGGAAGAGTCATTTAAATGATAATTTACATATTTCTTAGAATCACCGTAGAGATGTACCTGCTGTTTTGATGCTTTCCTTTTAATAACGATACATTTGTGATGGGTTGAAGCCCTTCCAAGAGTTCCAGGCTGTGCCAAAAATTGTAATCACACTTGAACCATGAGATGCATGTGTAGAATCTGTGGCCCAAATTCAGTGACGTAATAAGCAAAGTTTGCATAATCACACTACATCTCTATAGACTGGATTCATTAGTTCCTTGGGTCAGTTAGAACAATCATCAGAACACCCAATACTGAGATAAACAAATTTCTGCTTGTAGATTACTTTAAAAGAAGGGGGGAGAATCAGTTTGAAAAGGGCTTCACTAGCTGGATGGTACAGGGTGGGGAAGGTACCACATTGCCTTCAGCTGATTTTAACCACAGTTATGAGAACGTTTAGTTGTGTCAGCACATCCAAGAGGGACCTAAAAGACTCAGGAACACAGTGGGAGAAAAAGGCTTGAGATCAACCTGGTTCTGGAGATGGGAGGATGCTCTGAGTGGCTGATGCCATGGCCAGTCCACCAGCTGGGCTTCCAGGAGGTCCACCATGCTGTGGTACCAAGATATACTGATGGGCCCGATCTCCCAACGCAAGAACAGTCTGAAGCCAGGTGCGTGGGAAGACAACAGATCTGAGCCAGTGGTGCTATTTTCGGTGGGGCACGTGTTTGTCTTGTATGTGCATTGTTGGAAGGGGTGTAGGTGTTGAGTTTCTGGCCACAGAGGTGGCCACGCTCCATCTTTGATATTGCAAATGAAACGATGATCTTCCAGATTCTGCGTACGTTGCTGTCCTTTCTCAATATTTGTGTACAGTTCTTTTCAAAGTCCACTGTCCTCAGGGTGTGGATTTTATGAACAATCCGAGGGATTGATCTCGGTCCTGTTAGGCAAAGATTAACAGCCCAATAAATAGAATTTGTGCACCACCATAAGGCTAACACAAGGAAATGGCCAAGTTGATCTAAGGTCTATTCCCAAGAAAAGGATATGCACCCCCATCATTTTTTTTTTTTTTGAAGAACACGAATTCGTCAATAATAAATTAATAACTATCATGTTAGAATTGTCAGTGGGAGACACTCTATTTCCCGTGTCCACTACGAAAGCTACCTATTATTTTGGTAAGAAATGCCTAAATTGAAATTCCAAAGGGCATTATGAACTTGAATTAAAAAGGTAATGGATTTTTTAATAAGTTCTGGGTCAAGATGTATTATCAAACTATTTTCCATAGGGCATAGAATATACCATCTATCCTTTTAATAATACCAGCCCTGGTTTTCCTTCCAGCAGCCAGCTGAGGCTGCTCGGCTATTACAGTCTCTCCCACCATCCCTAACAATGAACAAATAACTAGACGGCCCATGAAACAGTCTAAATAGAACCGTCTCCTGGAGAGACTGTGACTGCCAGAGACAGGTTCGATTTGGATCTGGATTCCCTGCTTTGGGAAAGAGCTGATCAATGCTGTTGGCGAGTCAAGTTGTAGAGGGAAATATTAGGATGAATTGAGTAAATCATAAAACAAACGATCCGCGCACTGACATGCAACCTTACTCTACCTGATGGCTCTGATTCAGGACCAGGCAAACGGTAATTCTGTGTGCTCTCCAGCTCAAAGGGCTTTCAGAAAAAACGATTTGAATTGTACAAACCATTTATTAGTAATGAAAATACTGTGTCTGCGAATCCTTAAAGGCTGCAAGGAACTTACCCAAGCATTGGAAAGGCGGTCCGCATATGCGAAGTTGTAGATAAGGTTTCTTTTTTTTCTCATTATGGTTTGAGTCCAGAGCCAAAGTTACGTCTTGAAACCATACTTTCTGTCACTTCTAACTGTCTGACTGTGCTGTGCTCTATAAACCTGTCTCTTCCCCGTGTGCCCTGTTAGATAACTCCCTGGTACACACCCCAGATCCTTTCTTATACCTCCGCTGGGTCCTGGGGACATGGAACTTTATAGGTAGCAATGGAGGAAAAGAGGGGCAGTAAACTTACTGACTGCAAGATAGCAGAAGTCCCCAGAATTCAGTGATTCTTACATTCTCCATGAAAAAGTAAACTATTAAGAGCTAATAAAGAGACAGAAAAAACTGCTTCCTTACATGTTTGGATAGTCTACTGTCAGGGATAAAGTAATATGTGATGGCGTCATTGCTATCTTCATAGCTACCTTCTTTTTAGGTAATTTTAGATTGGTGCAGGAGTCTACTTTACAATGTAATTTAACATTGGAAGCATTAACTTCATTGTTAAAAATTGTCTTCTGTATCTTCTGTAAAACAAAGCTCTCGGTAAGATAAAAGAACGCCTGCCTCTTTCATCATGGACACATGTGGAGAGAGAGTGGACCTGGAAAACAAATTTATCCTTTTCTCTGGAAATGGGAGCACTCATAAAACACTTAGTGAGTCCAAGGTCCCTTGCTGTCATTCTACCTCTTATTCGTATGGACTGTTGGCAACCCTGAGGTAGTTGGGGTAGGGGCATGTTTTTGGATGACTTTGCTTCAAGTCGGAAGAATTTATAAAAACTCTGAATGACAGGCAAAAAATAGACATTTTCCTTTAAAAAGGGGAAGAGATTAATATTCAGCCATCACCATATGTAATTAAACAGAAAAATGAAATGAACTGTTTATGCAGGCACCAAGAGTCAGTTTAATATCACAATAGACCTGAAAGTCTGTGGCAAAACTTATTAATTTTGCCCAGGGCTGCGAATCCCTCTGAGGTCTTCTCACAGAGAGGAGCCCACTGCCATTTTTATGCATATAGTGAACTTGTTTACCAGCTGTGTTTAGGTGAGATGTTCAAATGTCTCCGTCTGTGCAACTTTACGTACTATGTGCCCTCATTAATTCTGGAAAGAATTTTAAAGAGTGCTCGAATAACACGTCCAATCAGCAACCATTGTTATTATTATTTTTTTAGGTGTTGAAGGGCAAAGCTCATTGAAATAACCCCCAGATGGTTGAATTTTATTCTAGAAACAGTCCGCGGTAAGAAAAAGACTAACTGATGTCTCGAGGTCTCGGTGAACCTTCCAGTTCAGTTAAATTCTGTTCCTGCTGCCTTTCCCCTAGTTCTGGTCCCAGTTTCTTTTTCTTTTCTTTTGTTTTTTTCTTTAACATCTTTATTGGAGAGGTCCCAGTTGGTAAGTCTTGCTCTTCATCTGTAAACTTTAGGCCTTGGGCAAACCTACAGGCTTCACTCTCTCTAAGAGATCATCAATTTGTGTTTTATTGTCAGAGCTCGATTGCTATTGACCCCCTTGCCC
Organism: Physeter macrocephalus; assembly: GCF_002837175.3. Lineage (NCBI taxonomy): Eukaryota > Metazoa > Chordata > Mammalia > Artiodactyla > Physeteridae > Physeter > Physeter macrocephalus. Next base: position 2,325,033 of record NC_041217.1, read on the forward strand.
CCCACCCCGTGAAGTCTATGGTAATTTTTCGAGGTAGGGTAGGGGACCCGGTGGTTTGGATGCTGTTTACACGGTGCTGCTGGAAGGCAGGGTGAGACAGCACATGTGTGGCAGAGAGATGGTTATAATGACTTTACGTTTCTGGAAGGCTTCCTGGAATGCAGTGGGAATATAAGAGCTGGGGTCTCCTGGTCCACGTGTGCAGTGAAGGCTGTCGGGGAGGGGGTTATGGAGAGCGTGGGGTCTGCAGAGATGACTGAGAATTAAGAGAGGAGCAGTTGAGAGTAGGAGGTGACCTGGAAGTTGTCTGGATGCCGCTGCTCTTGCCTCTCCACCCTGAAGATGGGCATCTTCTTATTTTCAAGCTCCCGCCTTCCAGGGCACACTGACCTCTAGGGGAGAGCCTTGGGGTATCTACTCCCAAACAGCCCACCATCTCCCCACTCCCAAGGGGCACAACTCCACGTTCTCCAGGGCAGGATGTGAAGGTGCCCTCTTTGGTCCTTCCACTACCACTGCTGCCCAGACCCGAGCTACCCATGCCCCTTTGTCTCCTCCTCAGTCACAACCAAAGCACTTTCCCTCCCATAGTTATGAGGGTGATGTTGTTGCTTTCCTTCAAAAAAGACCAATCACTTACAAGAAAAAGTAATCCAGGTGATCAGGACAATTTGGAACCACAAAAGCCATTTTCCCACTCCAGGTAGAGAATATTTTCCTAAAGACCTCCATGAATAATGCCATTGAATCAGCCTCCTGGTTCTTAATTCTTTCTTATTCCCAGACAATCTTCAGGGTTTCTGCCAGGTCTACTTGTCACCTATTACTTCTGTAATATTAACTTTTTATGTTTGCTCAGATTTTGATGTAAAGGAAAATTTCAGTTGCTCCCACAAATGGGAAACCAGTATTGTTTTTCTTTTTATAAAAAAAAGTTTATTGGTGTATAATTGATGTACATTGTTGTGTTAGTTTCAGGTGCACAGCAAAGTGATTCAGTTATACATATACATGTATTCATTCTTTTTCAGATTCTTTTCAATAGAAGATATGTCAATGGATAAGATGTGGTACATATATACAATGGAATATTACTCAGCCATAAAAAAGAATGAAATAATGCCATTGGCAGCAACATGCATAGACCTAGAGATTGTCATACTGAGTGAAGTAAGTCTGAGGAACAACCAGGAGACCGGTGGGGCTGCAGTAGAGGTCACAGTGGGCAGAGAGGAGGGAGACAGGGCAGAGGGGTGGAAGGAGCCCACCAGGAGCCCCTGTAGGTCACGGTAGGTACTTTGGTCCCTAAATGGAGTGGGGGGGACTGGAAGGATCCTTGTGATCTGACTCCTGTTTTTCAAGCCTCTCTCTGCTGTGTGGAGCATCTGCTTTAGGACAACCTGGAAGCAAGGAGCTCAGTTGGGAGACGGCTGGAATGATGAGGGTAAGAGAGAGTGGCTGGACCAGGTTGGCCGCTGCAGAGGTGGGACGCAGCTGTTTTCTGCTCAGACATTCAAGGAAGAGCCAGCCGGCTGTCCTCACAGGTGAGATAAGGTGATGAGAGGCAGTGTTTTCTCCTGAGCAACTAGAAGGTCGGAGTTTCAATCTAATGAGATAGGAGAACAGTGGGGGAGGGGGAGCTCAGGAGGGGGTACTGGAACTTCTGCACTGACCTCAAGTTTGAGGTCTCCCTTAGACATTTGATGGGAAATCAAGTAGGACGCTGGACATGAGCTTGGCGCTCAGGGGAGAGGCTGGGGCTGCAGATAGATATTTGGGAGCCATGAGTCATTTAAATACAGATGGTGCTTAAAGTCCTGAGATCAGATGAGATCACCTAGGGAATAAATACGGAGAAAAAATAAATATAGTGTGTTTCTTTTCTTGAACTTTTGGATATAATTGTTGTTATACTCTAATGGTGGGGTAGGGTATTTAGGAGCTGAGATTCCTGTCTTTTCTCTCTCTTTATCTAAATATCCATGACTCATGGTTTATAAACATGAACATTTCATACAAGGCTTTCTTTCCATAATCTGACCAATCTACTCACTGGCCAGTTTCAGCTGCACCAAACAGCAAAAATTGGTGTGTCTTAGCTCATGCATTTCTTGGTTGAACTCTGCTCTTAATCCCAGCCCACCCTCTGCCCCCCCCCACACTTCTTCTGGGTAATTCCTACTCATATGTAAGACCCTAGTGGGTTAACCCCATCTTTTATGCACCACTATCCTGTGCTTGGGAATAATTCTCTTATCCCATTGCTTTAAAATTATGATTTCTTACTATTTGCCTAATTCTCAGTGCAGAGACTATCCAAGGTGTTTGTGACTGTGAACCAAAATATTAATGGAGTAGGCGTAGAGGGAACTTTCCCCAACATAATAAAGGCCATATATAACAAACCCACAGCCAACATTTTTCTCAATGATGAAAAACTTAAACCATTTCCACTAAGATCAGGAACAAGACAAGGTTGCCCACTCTCACCACTATTATTCAACATAGCTTTGGAAGTTTTAGCCACAGCAATCAGAGAAGAAAAATAAATATAAGGAATCCAAAGCAGAAAAGACGAAGTAAAGCTGTCACTGTTTGCACATGACATGATATTATACACAGAGAATCCTAAAGATCCCAGCAGAAAACTACTAGAGCTAATCAATGAATTTGGTAAAGTAGCAGGATACAAAATTAATGCAAAAAATCTCTTGTATTTCTATACACTAAAGATGAAAGCTCTGAAAGAGAAATTAAGGAAACACCCCCATTTACCATTGCAACAAAAAAGAATAAAATACCCAGGAATAAACCTACCTAAGTAGACAAAAGACCTGTATGTGGAAAACTATAAGACACTGATGAAAGAAATTAAAGATGATACAAACAGATGGAGAGATATACCATGTTCTTGGATTGGAAGAA